>NC_056745.1:1229363371-1229435871 GCF_019279795.1 Protopterus annectens
GAAAAATTAATTAGATTCAGTTTATGAACATACTTACACTGCCCGAAATTTTGAAGGCTGAAACTTTTTTCTGATAACTTTTTTTTGTAATAACCGTGAGAGTGTTACCTGAAAGAGGGCTCTGCCATAAATGCGGTTAAAAACTCACAGTTGTAGAGTATTTTGGTAGAATATTGCTGAATGAACCCAGATAGTAGCACACAGAATAATGTTTTAGTTAAATCACTTGTGAAATGTTATTTTCTTATAAAGCATATCACGCAGGTATGCATCTGTGACTGTGACCCTGTTTATGAGATATTTCTTGTGTCTTTAAGATGTGGCATATGGACGCATAGGCGTCTATTTACTAGTGTATTAGTATCCATACTTTCTTTTATCGTCTTAAGCAAATGTCTAAGGCTGCTTTATTTCTGAATCAGGATTCTTCTCACACTACATTTTTATTGTACTGTGTGGTAAATATTTTAAATGGGCTGCCTCTGACTTTACAGCCGAATGAGTTGAATTTAACACCATAATGCAATACAGTGTGTAAATATTTATTTTCGGCCAACTTTCAAATGGTTTGGTGAATAGTTTAGCAACAAGGCAGGGTTGACAAAGGTACTAATCTTAAATTCTATAGTTGTAAGCTACTGATAACACAATGTGCATCTACAAGGCTTACACCTTGCTTAGAAGAAAAACTGCCCTTCAATCCAATTCAGAAAACATGAGGGACAATCAAAGCAGATGAAACTAGTGTAGTCTTCGAGGATTAAATGATTTTTTTTATTTATAAGATGTTAGGGGTGTGCAGGCAGTCTCAGGAGTGACAATGCCAACAAATGAAATACACAATTAAATCGTCATGTAGAAGAAATACAACCCATATCCACCTCGGACCCCACCCCACGTCTCCCACTTATTTTCATCTTCTGTGGGGAGATGGTATTTAAATATTATAAGGAAATGCTGCATTTCTGGATAAGCAGCAATACTAAAATACAGTATATGGCTACTACCAAATAAGCAGATTTTTGTAGCTACTTGGAAGCTGAACAGCAAGGCGGATATCTGCTTTTGTTTAAAAATTAGTCAATTTACTTAATATATTCTGTGTAGCGACATGCGTGAATGGGCGTTCATTCGTTGAAGGTTGTGTGTTAGGCCCGGCAAGCCTGCACGTAGAACTCTACTGCCAATCATTAGCGGACCGGAGTTCCGTTGTGGCGACTTCTAACTGGGAAAAGCCGAAAGACACAACAACAACAACAACATGGAAAGTGAGATGTTCATGTTTTTGTACATTTATAGGATCTTTGTGTAAAATACCACTAATTTTGTAGAATACTACAATCTCATTTTGACCTGGTTATTTCGTGTTAGTTTGTTAAACAGTGTGAAAAAGTAACTTCTGTATGACACCTTTTTGCCTATTAATAAAAAAGGTAGGACGATTGTTTGCTTCTATGTGTCCCTTTATAAAATTATGCTAAAGTTTTAAGAACTGTTTCCACGCACAAGATCTGTTCTTTCACCAAATACATCAAAATTACACTCTTATGCTTTATAAGAAAAGTTTATATCCCCTTAACCCACCTTAATTTTAAAATTAAATTGATGTAGGCAGGGTTAATGTGTGTGCTTTTCTTAGGACAGGGATTTTTAATTTTCTGGGAAAAATACATTTCTGGAATTTGGACTGTTATAAATGCTGCAAAAACATGACACCTCATGGAATTTGGCATATGAAGTCAAAACACTCCTTCCTCATGACTAGTATTTCTTCATGGTGCCTCTTTAAAGTTTTAGGGCTTTAAGTGCCATGATCAAAACTGTGGGACTACAAGGGCAGATGAAGGAGATATGCAGTAAGTCTGAGGCTGTGGCATCCCAGAGTATTCCACTTTGCCGGAGACACAGAGATCTTGAAATGAGTATATATAAGTACCAGGGTTACAGGTTAGAGGGGGTGAAGTCCCCTTGCAAAAATTCTTGAAAGGGGTAAAAAGTTTTTTTAATGTTCTGTTTTCGTGTCTGAATCGCAGTTACTTTCTCAAAGTGTTGTGAATCACTGGTCTTGCAGTTCTGACTGAAAACATATCGGTCCATATTTACTACTTGTAAAATTGTTCATTTGCTTTAATTAGCATTCTGTATATTAGAACATAAATCTATTTATTCAGTTTTAAATATATATTTGGTTCACTTGCCTGTTCAGTTGGATTAAGATTACTGTCAGGGGAATGCAGTAGAAAGGTCTGGTTGTGACTTGTTCGGAGTTGCAAAGCAGACAAATGGAGACTGTAAGATTCAAACCAGGGACTATGTAATGATACTTGACAGCTCAAAGCTTTAATCTTTTGTGGTAAAATGTCTGGCTACTTAATTTTGTTTATATATAGATGCTCTAAAACCTGTAATGGAATAACTATAAACACCTGAAGGTATATTTAACAATCATGATTATAACCCCTGGAATTACAGCTTTAAAAATGGAATTTAATTTTCTTAACCACTGCAAAATCAACATCCGTTTGTAATACAATATATTGAAATCAGTATTAATTGAATATAGATTATAGCTATTAGCCTAACTAGAAGTGGTGTGGTAGGAGTAAAAAACACATTTATTCATTGATTTAAGACAGTTAGACTAATATAAAATGATGCATTTATTTTTTTATTTAAAAGTAGTGGCACAAAAATTTCCTAGGGTGGTAGCAGAGTTTAAGAAAGGGGTGTACAGAACTAAATAATCTGCATAGTGTGGCATATTATATATGTACCAGTCCTAATAAAATATACACATAACACTATTGCATAAATCCACGTATTGACCACAGAAAGTACATGCGTATTGTGTATGTATTTATGAGCCATCAAAACATTTAGTTCATGATATGCGTATGATGAAGCAGCTATTTAACACCTCAGAGGTGTAGTCCTCTGTACTACCTGCACTAATTGCCAGATATTTGGGCTCACAAGTACAGACAGTACTATGGAAAGTGTATATCGGTATACTAGAGAAAAGCTATATATTTTGTCTTTTGAGAAACAGCAATTGACAGTATACTGTTCTCAGTTCATTTGATAGCTGTATTAATGGACATCCAACAAGCTCACTAATTAATCATACCTAAGCTGTTTTTGTGGTCAATCACTTTGGCATGTACCTGACCAGACCCATGCAACAATTGGAATACCCACAGAGATACCTTACTAAACAGATACAAGTCCTAAACAATAGGTCTTGCATGGAGCACCTCAAAGATTTATCACTATACTCAGTAACCTACAGCGTGCTAAGAGGTGACATGTCTGGCATACAAGGCATCCTCCGACCTAATACAGATGGACCTACTGAACATCAGCAAGTCAAATGGCATCAGAAATACTTAGTCCAGGTATCTAAACTGAGTGTTGTGGAGAGATGGATATATATCACAGAGGCTGCCACTCTTCCAGAACAGAGCATTCATTTAAGTAAAATAAAGCTCATCCCTGTCCATATTCAAATGTAACTTGGATCCAAGGATGGGTACTAGAAAATGTACTCCAGGATTGCACCTCATGCCACTAATGGATAGAGGCAGCTCCTAAATGCTGCATCCCTTACATGGGTCCCCTCAAATTATTTACAGTATGATCACAGTCATTTTCACTAGGGCTAATATACAATTAACAGACATGGGATAGGTAAGACCAATCAGGAAATGTTAATTCAAGCACCAAAGGGGAATTGGCTAAGCTTAAAATGCCCTCCAAGTGAACCTTGCCCTTTTTAGATCACTAAGTGCCCCTCTCGCCCTCCACCCCCCCAGTCTTCAACAGCTTCCTGCACCTATGGCATGTGGCACTTGTAGTGTATGCACTTACACTGACAGCAGTTCTACTTTCACACGCCCTGACCAGGATAGAATATATAAGTTCAAAGTTTTTGCCACCTGTAGCACCTCCCACATTGTTTACTTGACCCACTGTTTATTGTGTTCAAAATTTTACATAGGCAAGATGGATAGAACACTTAGAGAAAGAATAAAGGAACATTTGTATCATATTAGCAAAGGGAATAAAATGAATGCCCTTATAAAACATGTCATTGCCAGCCGTACTGAGCATGCTTTTACATTTTTGGTTATAGGAAGGGTGCACGAGACATTAAGAGGAGCTGACATCAGGAATAGTACTGAGTAGCTTGAGTCTAAGTGGATCATTAGACTGAGAGGGGATAGTGGGCACGGACTCATTGATGTGGTCCCTATAAAACCTACGCTAAAATCTAGAAACCTAAGACATTCAATGTTTTCTGGCTTTGTATTATTATATTTTTATGTTTTATATATATATATATATATATATATATATATATATATATATATATATATATATATATATATATATATATGTTACATGTACATTTTTATGAATGCATTATAATTTCTGTACTTAGGTGCCATGCATATGCTTTTATGAGACTATTTGTTTAAATAATTTGAGCGCCTTGATGTCACATGATTAATCAAGGGAGGCAGTATATGTTATTTAAACTGAGTTGTTTAGTTTGAGAGACATTACCTGAAGAAGCAGCTTAGTCTGTGAAAGTGCTTGTGGTGTCGACAATAAACGTTTTTTTATTGTTTTTTGTTTTGTTTTTTAAATAAGTTGTTTAAAGTTAAACAAGAAAACATATGTAGTTGCACATCCTCTATCCTGATTGGTCTGGTTATGTGAGAGTCACTTAAATATAAGGGAGAGCTAAAGCTTTAAAACTTAAAAGGTCTTGTGCAAATGGCCAACTTGGTAATGTACATTACACGTATTTGGAGATGTACTCCTACCCACATATTCAATGAACTGTCACACTGTACATCAATTTTCCATATAGCTCTACAGCTTTAAAAATTAATCTTAAAAGGTGCCAGTGTTAGCAGTGTATTTCCAGCATTTGCAACCCTCAGAACAGGAAGGGTAGAGCACTCATGGCACGCTGATGTCAATGAGTGGTATTGTGGCCAGGGAGTGTGAAGAAAACAGTTGGTTTGGCAAGTTTGACATTTTTGCAAACTTTTCACAGAGGTTCCCACATTATTACAGCTAATAGAGATAACTTGTGGAAAATGGCTTCCTATAGCACTTATTCAAGATAAGAAAGTGTTTTCCTACTTTGCATACTATATAGAACCACATATAGCTTCATCTCACTATGCAGTTTTAGCTAGACACCTACAACAATTGGAAAGGCCACAAAAATACCTCACTAAGAGGATCTTGGGCCTTAGATACATGCCCTATATGGACAGACTCAAAAAACTCCAGCTATACTCTGTCTCATCGCCTACTTAGAGGCGATCTCCGCTTGACTTACAAAGCCATGTCTGACCCAGAGCTGCTAGATATGCTCCACTTACAGAACTCCCTCCATGTCACATGCTCCAAGGACCTAAACCTCATTACCACAATAAACAGAACATGCTGGAGGGACAGGTTCCTAACCCAGAGACTTCCAATACTCTGGAACAAACTTCCTATTCACGTCAAGCAGAGCACTTCACTGGCCCTCTTTAAGAGAAATCTTGACGAGTGGATGGGCAATAGGAAGTTCACCCCCAGGGATCACTTCAGTGGCCTTGCTTGACAGGGACACTGGGAACTAACTTTGGGGGGCATGATCCTAGGGAATCTTCTTGGGTTAGGCTTATGGGCTCCAGGGCCATCAGCCTAGTACACACCTATGAACCTATGAACCTATAAATATAAATTCAGACAGACGATGGACTACTGTATGTAGGACGGCACTGCTGAATTATTTTCCCCATTTTTCCTGTGGTTCTGTTCCTGTGTGTTCACACTGCTCTGTCACACAAGGGAAAGGAGATCCATGCAACTGCATCATCAGCTTGTGACAGATGACCCAGAAGCATAAAAGTGTGTATGCAGGAATAGCTTGCAGTGATGCAAATACATAAACTATAGGTGTTATACTTTTTAATGTTTAGTTTGGATTAAGACATTCCCCTCAGGTCACCTATAGAACAGAGCAACATCTAGAGGGAGCTGTAAAAAAAAAAAAAAGAAGGTGTCATCATTGCACATGATTTTTATTGTTTGAGTAACTGCAACAGTGAACTGGAAGGTCTTAGTTTGAGTCATAGCTGAAGCAAATACTTATTCAGTACTATTCATCTACAGTTTGTCCAGATTCAGTGGTTTCAAAAAGGTTCTAATTGATATGGTGGTTTGAGATTTTGTTTAGGGAGTTTTGCTGATATATCCTCTCTCTCCTTCTTCTGTGTTAGTCTGATGTTACGCCTCATCACCTTATATATTAAAGCATGTCCAAAAGCAGAAATAATGACAAGAGGGATTCCAAAAAATCTAGTTTTAGGAAACAAAACTTAAAAAACATTTAACCACATTCTTATACTAAGCTAATTCAAAGAATCCGTGCCTTATGAGCCATACATCAGCCATGGTCCAGCTTTGTTTAATCCTCTTATGCATTACTACTAGCAGCACAACAAAGATGTGTCCAGTCCTCCTCAAACAAAAACTGCACTGTTCTTAAAAGTATGCTACTTCATTGCTGGCCTGTTGGTGTATGGGTAGAATATCTGCCTACACTCTCAGTAATTTGGCTTTGTTATTGTGGCCTGAATACTGAACAGTCTGCTGAGTGAAGAGAAGTGGATAATGGTGTTTCCATAGTCCTATTTGCTCCTTTTCTAGTGGGACAAGTAAGGCACCAAGTCAGTGGAGAGTATTGTTGTAAAATTAAGTATATGCAGATTATGAGCTAGACAGCCAGTGGCAGACTATGCACGTAGGAACATGTATATCTGCATAAAATGGATCGTTGCATATGTGTGACTCTGGTATTAATCAGAAATAGTGGGTAGGTTATTGCAAAGAATAAATAAATAAATAAATAAATCCTGCCCCATGGTATTATGCTTGATTATCCAGCGCTTGACATTAAGAAGGAACAGATAACTGAAGTGGTCAAGAGGCAATGTGCTTTCACACGTGAGACCAGAAGGGAGGAAGGAAGGTTAAATAAAACAATGAAAACAAATAAATAAATAATGATTTAAGTCTTATTTACACATTTGTATTACTTCCCTTACTATCAAAAATTAAGTATTTTACTATCACTTATGTATATTGTTTTGTGGGGACTTTTAAGTAAATGCTTTATGAGAGAAACACTTTTCTCCACGTTTATATCTAGCCTGGTTTGCACCTTCTATCACTCTGCCTTCTTTAAATGGTTGTTTAAAGCAGCAGTGTATAATCTGTGCAACAACACTTCAGTTCATGCCAGAGGTACTCTCAGTATCCTTTCACAATTTTGACTAGAATATTCATTCTGCATAATTTAAAAATTTTACAAATGTGTGAAAACTTTTTAAGATAAGAAATGATACTACTACACTTCTGTAGGCTAATAAAGATACAAAGATTGTTTGAAATTAAACAAAATGTAAATGCACAGCCCATCACATGATATATATAAGAAAAAAACAGTTAATAGTTCCATCTTCAATTACATCTTGCTCGAAAGTTATTTAGATATTTGCATTTTCCCATAGGACTGCGTTGTAATTGCCTTTCAACTTGCAGACTCTTCATTACTTACTCAGCAAGGAAGAATACATTATTCACATAACTTTCAAGGACACATTAGAATGTCTCTCAGATATGTCTTTTCACAACAATGTGAAAAAATTGTCTGTGTAGGTAGATTTACAGCAACGTTTGAGTTATAAATTATTTCATAGGCTAATACTGCTGGTGCTATCCTTTATTTTCATCTGACATTTCATCTGACCTGCAGAATATGAAGCCATGCATTACTCCCTTCTGTTCATTTTAATTTTTGTTTTCACATGTTGTACAGTTTATTGAAGTTACCATGCCATGCAGAGAGTAACTTATAGTTTGTACAGCAGTCATGGCTCTAAGTTTCTGTGCTTCTGAACTAGGGTTACAACTTTTTCAGATTCAAAAGTGGGAAATTTTTCGGGGAAACATGAGATTTTACAAGACAGTCCATGCACACAATTAGTGCAAACGTCGGGGCTTCACTTTTTGCTACAATAAATGTTTACTGTTGTAGAATTTGAGCTGTTTGCATTGCATTTATCATACTGATTAGTTTGAGATAGAGAAAAATTGTTTTATGCAACAATCAGATGAATCTTAACAAACATTTTTTGTCCTAAAATCTCAGGATGTTTGGCCTTATTTTATGGTTTATTTGCAGGACATAACATCCAAATAGGGACTGGCCTGTGTAAACAGGGAGAGGAGAGTCAGACACAAAGAAAGAGACCAGTGCTGTAAATGTTAAAGACAGAACAGAACATGGGTTAATGAGTCATTTGGTAAATATACAGTATCTTGCATAGTTTATAAGTAATATGTCTAATATAACTATTCTTGCTAAGAATCTGTTATTGAATGACATAACCTTGGAATGGAGCTTTAAGCTGGAAAAAACCTCAGAGATACTTAAGCTAGTAACAGAAGGCCATATGTTGAAATATTTTAGGTAACTGCACCAGTTGTGCTGCACATAGATGCTAGTTAGAACAATTTGCAGGCTGCGATATTTTAGAACAAGCCTGTTCCTTATAGATCAAGACCATTTACACACACTCACAAAATGATCAAACAGATAATAATGATGGTGTACAGATGTGAGAAATGACATGAATATATTTATGGCAAAGAAGCCAGCCATGTGGCATAGACAGGAATAAAGCCCTGACTGCAACTCAAACAGTGTTGGATGAATTAGGGAAAACTACTCATGTACCAATACACTTGCCCAACATTTGCCCAACGTTTCCTGGAATTCATTAATTCCAATGCCCTAGGCCAGCTTGTTCTTATCCCCATTAAAGGTAGAAATATCCTTGACCTGGTCATTACTAACATGGGTGACCATTGTTCTACACCAATAGTCAACTCCTCCCTGGTTAGATCTGACCACAAACTAATTACCTTGAAAATCCACATCCCTCTTCCCCCCCCCCCCCGCAAAGGTAACCACCATGAAAAATTTCTACAAAGCTAACTTTGGGCTCCTATAAATGGAGGTGGCTAACTTCACAGCACCCATGCAAATGGAGAATAGTTGCATAACCACCGAATCATACACCAATGCACTGTACGAACACGTACACAAATGCATGAATCTTGCCATACTCAATAGAACAAAGACACTCTTCTCCAAAAAAAGGAAGCCAATCTGGTGGTCTCCTGCCATAAACAAACTCTACAACAGAAAGAGGAAACTGATACAGAATAAGGTGAAGTCCCAAGACTGGAAAAACTCCCTTATTAGCCTCAACAAAAAGTTGAGATCCCTCATCAAATCCTCTAAAGCCAGCTATGAAAACAGAATTGCAGCAGATAGTAAAATCAAACACAAGGCCTTCTATACTTATGTAAAGAATCTCCACAGCAATACCCAGATTTGCTCTGAGCTACTGCACAATGGTACCTCCTATACCGAGACTACAGATATTGCCAATATACTGGCCGACAGATTCAGTGCCATCTTTACCCCTCGCTCCCCCCCAAAGGACCAGTTACAGTACCAGAAGATTGCAGGCACCTAGTATTACTGCTGCACAGGTTAAAGCAGCACTGCCCAAGGCCAGGAATACAGCTTCTATGAGACCTGACAATATCCCTGACTGTGTTCTACATGAACTACAGAGTGAATTTGCACCTCACCTGTGTGCCCTGTTCAATCACAGCCACACCTTAGGCTTTGTCCCTACTGAATGGTGCACTGCTACAGTCATCCCTCTCCACAAAGGAGGAGTGACTACAGACCCTGGAAACTATCACCCCATTAGCCTGATGAGTCTGATATGCAAAGCTATGGAACGCATCATCATGGACCTAATGAACAAGGATATAGGGAATCTCCAAACTCTGGATCCCACACAGTTTGGTTTTGTGACGGGTAGATCATGACTGTTCAACTTGGTCAACTTCTTTGATTCAGTCTCCAGAGCTGTGGATGAAGGCAAGATAGTTCTCACAGCCTACCTTGATCTGGCCAAGGCCTTTGATACCATTTCTCACTCAGGAATCATAGAAAAACTCACTAAGCTTGGCATCAGCCCCTATATCACTAGGTGGGTTGCAAACTGGATCACAGGTAGAACCAATAGTGTGAAAGTAGCTGACTCCAAGTCAATCTGCTGACCAGTCAAAGTGGAGTCCCACAGGGTTCGGTCCTGGTCCTGGGTCCCCTCCTGTTTGGTATCTACTGCTCTGAAGTCCAGGCCAACACCAAGGCACTCTGGCTGACAAAGTTCACAGACAATTGCAAGTTGGGAGCTATTATTAACTCCCCAAGTGATGTTGACATCCTACAGAAAGGCTTCACTGACACCAATGACTGGTGTCAGAACCATGGCCTTAAGGTCAATGCCAAAAAATGTGTCATCATCCCCTTTGGGAAAACCCCATTTCCCATCAATTACCACATTGATGGTAGTCCACTGAACACAGAAGGCGTTATAAGAGATCTGGGAACACAGGTTGACAGCAACCTCTCTTTTGACCACCACATTGCCATTCTGGTCAGAAAGTCCTTCTATGTGACACATCTCATTACTAAGGGTTTTGCATCCAGGAAGAAAATGTCATTGTCTCCCTCTACTCTTCCCTCATTAGTCCAATCTTTGAGTACAATGCCCCATTTGGCATGTACCTAACTAAAAACCTGCAACATCTGGAGAGACCACAAAAGTACCTCACAAAGAGGATCGTAGGCCTTAAACATTTGCCATATATGGACCGACTCAAAAAACTCCAACTATTCTCTGTCTCATATCGCCTACTTAGAGGCCATCCCTGCTTGACTTACAAAGCCATGTCTGATCCAGCTCTGTTAGGAAATGCTACATCTAAAGAAATCCCAGTCCCTCCACACCACATGCTCCAGAGACCTCAACCTCATTACCACAATCAACAGAACATACTGGAGGGACAGATTCATAACCCGGAGACTGCCCATGCTACGGAATAGACTTCCCATACAAGTCAAGCAGAGCACCTCACTGGCCCTCTTCAAGAGAAATCTTGATGAGTGGATGGAAAATAGAAAATTCACCCCAGGGATCACTCCATTTGCTTTACTCGACAGAGGCACTGGGAACTAAGGTCGGGTGGCACAATGCCAGGGTAATCCTATGGGCTAGGGATGCAAAGGCTCCAGGGCTATTAGCTTAGTAAACACCTATGAACCTATAAACCTATGGTCTAAAGGAACAGATGAGATGAGACACAGAGGAAGAGAGAGAGGAGTGAAGCAACAGTATCTGATTATCTCTCTCAGGAGGGGAGGGGTTCCACATGTCTGGGAAGCATGCTCTGTGCTAGAATCACTGGTAGAAACTGAAAATATTACAAAGGAGCTGATTTCAGGGGGCAAGGTCTATGAAAGGCTACATTACTCATAAAAGCAGGTCACACACCCTCATTATGACCCACTGCATGCTGAACTTCCAGTGTAAAATAGGCATAAACAGTATGGGATTAGGGCTAAAGAGAATTCCTACAAATCCCTCAGCAGGATGTTGACAGCACTACTACCAATCCTGCCATGCATTAGGGAATAATGAATGGGTCATAAGGCTTTCATTTCATGGGCAGAGGTGGGCCATGATACTGTACTTCTGAGCAGCTGACATCTCATATTTAAAGTAGAAAATATGTTTTTACATTTTTTATTTGTTTTAATTTTTCAAATAGTCAACACTCACATTTCAGGACACAGTTTCTGAAACTGTCCAGCATTTATGAGTATTCCCTATCTGAGGATAAAGAGTCAATAAACTCTTTGCAATTGGTGACCATATGTTTGTGTATGTGTATATCTGGGGGGAGAGTGCAGTGATATGCTTTGTATATGCCTGACAGAAAAGAGCTGAAATACATTACTGTGCATATTCATTTATTCATTCATTTGATCATGACCATACAGCTAAGATGTACATATTCAATAAAGTAACTGCAATTAGAAAGCATAATTGTGTGTATGTGCATGTGCATGTGGGTGTCATGACTATACATCTAAGATGTACATATTCAATAAAGTAACTGCAATTAGAAAGCATATTTGTGTGTATGTCTCTGTGTGGATTGCTCTGTATGTGCGTGACAGCAACAAGTTGAAATACTGTACTGTGATTATTTTTTCATTTATTCATTTGAACAAAGTCAAACATCTGAGGTGTACACAGGCAATTAATTTGGCTATAGTACATGCAGGTTACAATGGGTTGCTATCTAAATATCCATGCAGATATAGATACAGATAGATATATACACAAAAGTATCTCTCTCTCTCTCTCTCTCTCTCTCTATATATATATATATATATATATATATATATATATATATATACATAGGTCCCAGTCAAAAGCTTGAAAGACCACAACACCAAACTGCAAGACAGCAAGACCAAAATGCCAGAAAGTGCAAAATAATAAAACACAACAACAATGAAACCCAGAACTAGGAACCTGCTCATATCAAAGGTAAAAGCACAGGACATCACAGACAAAAGCTTTTGCAGGGGGGCAAGGCCCCTGCAGCCCCCATGTAGGGAGCTGTGGCCCCCAAAGCCCCTGCTAAGTATATATACCAACTTCAACATTGCACTGCAGCTGGGAATGTGCAAGACCCCAAACAGAGCTTTACCATGATCTTGCACAATAACTCAGCTATCTGGTTCATTGTTCTGGGTTTTGTTATTTTGCAGTTTTGGCATCCTGTTCTCTATGTTTTGTTTGGAATTGTAGCTTTTTGTGCTTCTAACAGGGCCCAAGATATATATATATATATATATATATATATATATATATATATATATATATATATATATAATTACCACAAAATGCATAAACACTTTATACTATCCTTTGTGCATTTAAATAATCATTCATTCTTTCGATTACAATCAGATATCTGAAATATACACAATCATTAAAGTGGTTGTAGATGGTAGGCACATATGTTTGTGTGAGGGATTGGGTCACATTAGGTTAAGCTGTATGTGTCTGACACTCAGCTAAAATATATTACTGTTACCATTACTTAGTGTTTTAGTTGCTCACAATCAGATATCGGTGGTATACACAGTCAATAACATGACTAGAATTGGTGAATATAGAGACAGTCAGTGGTTGAACATGACTGACCACTGTAAAAACAGCAGCAACAAAAAAGTCACTGATTTGGCTTTGCAGAGTTAATACACGTTTCAATGAAGCAAGTCAAAATGCAGTTGTGATCATTATAATTGGTTTTATCACAATTACACTTCTGAGGTGTACACAATCAAAAATATGACTGTAATTATTGTGTACTAAAGCAGTCTGTGAGTGAAACTGACTGACCTCTGCTGTTGTTTATTACAGTTAGATAGTCATTGATCTGGCTTGGTAGGGCTAGGCTGTGAGTGAAACAAGCAAAAATACATTATTGTGGCCATTATGTTTTTAATTTTTCAGAGATATTGGCGTTCTACCGTTATGCCATGAATAAATAGGTTATAACCACATCATATGCCTGAAATTAATGCTCTTTATTCAGGTAACTGGTATGTGTTCTGGAGAAAAAGGATACTGATGGAAGACTATTTAGCATGTGCAGAAGTATATGATCAGATATTCATGTAAAACTGTAATCACACTCAAAGCTAACCTGCCATAATATATCTGTGTCTCACTCCAGTTATCCCCATCCTTTCAATTGCTTCATGCTGCCTACCCCCAAATGAAGTCACCAGTTGTTATTGCATCTGAGAGAATAAATAGGTAAATTAGGAGGGCAAACTGGAGGCTTGATGACCACTAGGGATCAGAAATAAATTAATATATTGATAGTGTAGAAGTACAAGGACAAAAACAACCATAAACTTAAAATCAAAACTAAATTCAAACAGAAATAAATGATCATTCCTAGACTTTAATACAGAAAAATGTAATGCAGTAAATTACTTAGTTATGAAAACAGATTACGATACCATACACAGATACCCAAATAAATTGCTTAGAAGACTTTCACTCAGTTCTGTGACACCAGCAACGTCCACATTCATGAAGACATGCATGTACATTACAGCTATACAAGCAAATTTACAAAAAAGGATGCAGTCATAAAATAAATTATAGAACAGATTAAAAGCAGTACTATTCATTTTGCAAATGCCATGCTTTTCATAAAACAAGTCCAGATTAAAGTACATAAACCGCTTTTTTTAATTATTTAAAAACTTAAAGGAAACTTGTGCAATGTTATCAATAAATAATTCTGTGATAATCTATCCGCAGGACATTTTAAAAAAGCTGTTAACTGAGGTAGAGCAGATATCTTAATGGATCCTTTGGAAGCTGAGCCTGGGAGCACAGTCTAGTTAAATAACCTGTTCAGGGTCTCTCAGAAGGCAAATGGAGACAGGACTGCTGCAAATTACAGGCATATCAGCCATAATCTTAAAATATCTATGACAAATTGACAAAACTTACATAATAAATGTTCTTGTACAATCTTTTGTACAGACTTCATAAGGAAAGATTTAAGCCAGGGAGCTATCAAGAGAAGGATAGATGTCCCTTACATAACTGCCATAAGTAAAATTAAGAAAGAAAGTCAATTTCTATAAGTCTAGATTGCATGTCTGGTGGCTTCCTATATAAAATCAGTGAGAAACCAGCTAAACCTGTATCAGTTGAGTTAAAAATATTTGCATGTGGAAATGTCCTAGACCTATAACAATAGTCTGGTAGTAGTACCAGTTCAGAAAAGAGGTCACAACAGACACAAATAAGATGTTATGTAAAATCATGGATAAGTTATACATGGGGTTAATATGAAATGACACAGATGACCGACTTCTGTTAGATACTGAACATGGATTTATTCTTCTTCTTTCGGCTTTTCCCGGTTAGGGGTCGCCACAGCGGATCACCTTGTCCGCACATTGAATGGCAGTGGAGTTTTACAGTGTCGAGTTGCCAGCCCGGCGCCCAACCTTCCACAGAAGGCACACACTCACATGCACACCTAGGGCCAATTTAGAGTGTCCAATCCACCTGCAGCATGTCTTTGGGATGTTGTAGGAAACCGGAGCACCTGGAGGAAACCCACGCGACCACAGGGAGGACATGCAGACTCCACACAGAAGGCACCCCAGCCGAGGATCGAACCGGAGAACCTCTTGCTGTGAGGCAGCAATGCTAACCACTGCACCACCGTGGCCGCCCACTGAACATGGATTTATTAAGGTGAGATATATTTTTTTAAATCATCTGGCATTCTTTCAAGAAGTAACAGTAACACTTGAAGAAGGAGTGGCAATATATGCAGCTTATTTGACTGTTCTGTTGCATTCAGCATTATTTTACATAACAGAATAACTAACCAATGAAAAGCATTGAATATCAATCCATATGTAATACAACTGGCAAATCACTGGCTAAACAACATAACTCAAGCCATTATGGGTGAGTTTTCTCTTTATACTTATGGGGTTATCAATTGTGTCCACAAAGGGCTCCCTCAGAGGAATAGGACTAAAAAAAAGAATTTACAATTGCACTTAAATATGCTACCAATAAATGGAACTCTATACAAATGGCAGAAGGAGGCAATTCTTGGTAAATTGTGGGTGCTGAGAGGAGCACTCTTGTCTAACATCAAGAATGAAGCAATACTGATTTCATGAACTCTCACTTTACTCTTTCATAAGAATGGGCTCCAATCCTTTTATGGGATTAGAAACCCAAAATATCTGGAGAAATTAATAAAAGGAGGGACCAACTTATTGGACTATTTTCCTTGAATATAAAAGTAGGAAATATGCAGTCGATATCCAGTTACAGTGATGACTGCAAATTGGGTAACATAATTACTTCAATAAAATATACCAGAGGCAAAATGGTCTACAATAAATACACATATAGTAAAACAGTAATGACTTCATCTTTAATGACAAAAATTTAGTGTCATGCAACTTGACAAAAACTGACATAAATCATGATTACAAAATAAATGGTTGAGACTTTAGAAGCAATACAATCATTAAAGTGTGACCATTAAGTATCTGCCAAACCCATTGCAGCATACCTGTATTTCAAGAGCCTGACCATTTAGATATCATGCATGCCATAGTGTACTCTTTGTTTGGAGTAAATTGCTTGTTTTGTACAATAATATATACTGCTGTTTAATTATATGTATTATATTTTGATCTTTTTAAGCTATAGGTTTTTTGTAAAATAATACTTTTTATTCCTAAAATTTCTTTAAGGGACTCAGGCTGCTTATGGATAGCAGAGGGGGGTAGGATAACGTGGCTTATGGCTGATGGCTAGATATTCTATCCTAGGGTGAAGACTGAAGGAAATGTAATACCTGGGCAAACTCTGGAAGAGATCAGGAGCCTCACAGGATATATCAGACTTAATGCAGGGAGTGCAACGATATCACTGCACTAGCTGTTTCCACAGCTAGGTTTCATAGGTGTATATTAGGCTAATGGACACTAAGGCCCTTTTAAGCCTAGATGTGCAACCCAAATGTGACCCAAAATTTTGATTTATACAGGTGGTGACTTACTGACTGCCTATGTTCATCAGAGACATAGAAGCCAGTATAGGGGTAAGTTTTTGATTACCCACCTATTGGTCCAAGTTGCGCTTAAATAGGGATAGGAAGGAACTCTGCTTCACATTGATGGGGACCCTGTTCCAGTGAATGGGAGTTGACGAGCCACTGCACCAAAAACATCCCAGTCTCCATGTTTTCAAATCCATAGCAAATTCCTCACTTCCTAGCCCTACTTGAAAGTTACCACTGAGGTCTTCTTAGAGGTATCAGATGTCCCATCCAGCAAAGAGTCACAACGGTGGTACCTGGTAAAGATCAAGTACAGATAACAGCATGGATGTTAGGTGAAACACAGACTGATCTGTGTGTTTGGTTGGGGGGGGGGGGATAAAAATATTCTGAATGTTAACCTTGCTAAATTGGAATTTTACTAAGGCTTATGAGAGAAGGTTTTTTTTCAGCACTGAAAGAGTTTTCTGTCTAGGATTATGCAGTTCATATTGGGATAGTGGTGGTTTGGAAACTACACCTGGAGAAGAAAGACACTGCATTCTGGAAATTGGCTTTCAGTTTCAAATCTCCTGACTATGGCCCTGCTGTAACCTGGGTCTATATTACATTATCGAAAAGCCATTATATTGAACAGCTTTTCATCGACCCATAAAAGTCGAACTCTTATAATAGCAAAAACCCAAATTAGTGAATTCTTTCCCTGGTAAAGAAATCTCTAGCCCTAGCATGAACTGCACACTACTTTAAACATGACAAAGTGGGGGGCTTCACCCCCCCACAACCCCCAATGTGGGCAGCTGTACCCCCCACACCCCCTATACTAAATATACCAACTACAAGATCGCACTACAGTGGGGAAAAAAGGCAAACTCACAAGGATGGCCAAGCGGTTTCTTTCCCAAAGAATGAATTTGCTAATTCGGGTGATCGCTATTATAAGAGTTTCACTTTTACAGGTCGATGAAAAGCCGTTCAATATAATGGCTTTTCAATAACATAATATAGACCCATGTACTTCTTAATGGCAGATTAATGTCACTCCAGAGATACAAGTATCACACTTTATTTCTCACTGATCTACCACATTATTGAATACAACTCTGTATTTGTCACCCTCAAATTTGTTGGTAAGAAAGAAATATTATTTTGCACATCTCAAACAGAAAGGCAGAGAGTATAATATGGAATTCTAAGTACTGCCAAAGACAATAGTGGGATTCAGTGGTTTTGGTAGCTAAAAATAAAAGTAAGTACAATAAAGTGTGTTCACTTACTGGATGGTGTGCGTGTGTGTGCATGTGTGTGTGTGTGTGTTTGTGGATGTGTGTGTATTAAATCTGCACTTTTTTTTTAATTTTACCAGACTCAAGTTTGTGTTTGGGCTGGTGCTGGGAAAAGTCTTTTGTTAAGTTGACACAGCAAACACATCAGATTTTAAATGTAAGAATGCTGACCCACTGGTGATTGCAAGACCACCAAGTATCAAATGTTTTTACTCTGCTATACTTTACAGATCACAGAATGATGACTTCATTGCAGCTGAACTCTCTAGCTTTAATGCCAGAATATCTTACAATATCACATTAAAAGTAATTTAGCAAGGATGGTTTGTTCAATTACTAATTATATGAACCAATATTAGACTGGATGTTAATAGGTTTATAGTTGTGCACTAGGCTAACAACCACCAGGGCCTTTATAAGCCTAGCTGTACAATCCAACTCAACTGTGTCATTATGCAATATGGGCGTTTATTAGGAGGGGGTATGTTAGAAAGTTTTTAGAAGTTATGTGGGGGGAGGCTATGTTAGTTTGGGGATTACTGTCTGCATCTGTCTATCAGAGACATTTGGGCTACACCCAAGGTAAATTTCTGATTTTCCATCAATTGGCAAAGGCTACACTTAAATAGGGTTAGGGATGGACTCTACTTCATATGAATGGGGAGCCTGTTCCAGAGTACTGAAATCCTCAGTGACATATCTGTTGCACCGACATGTCTTATTTATGTCACAAACATTGCACAAGAAAGGATGTTTTTAAAGGTTATGTGTGGGGGGATGAATGCTGGTTTGGACATAGTTAGTGCCTGCTTCTGTCTATCAGAGACATGAGGGCCATACTCGGGGTGAATTTCCAGTTTCCCATCCATTGGTCAAGGTTATGCTTAAATAGGATTAAGGATGGACCTTGGTTTTCATGGACAAGTACCCTGTTCATTGAGCATGGGGATGCCCTGAGACAAGTATCTATCTCACCAACATGTCCTATTTATGTCACAAGCAAAATTGTAATCCTTGCATCTAGTGCTTCTCATGCTGTTCATTTTGCAGATGTGCAAAAAAGTCCCTCAGAGTGGGATCCGAGGATGCCTTGAATGCCAGGTTTAGGTAGCCTTTCAGTAACCTGTATGAGACAGGGTATAGAAACAGGGCTTTAAGTTGATCCACAGAGGACAATGTGCTTATATCCTGGAATCTCCTGGTAAGTGAACTTTGTGGGCACTCCATCTATTGTATATGTTTAGTCAGGTGCATGCCGAAGGGGGCATTATACTCAATGATGGGTCTCAGAAGGGCTGAATAAAGTGGCACTATAACTTCCATGGAACTGAATTCCATTCCCTTACTTAGAAGCTGGGTGACATAGAATGATTTCTTACTACTTTTTCCACATGTTGGCCAAAGGCCAGACTACTCTGTACATATATTCCCATATCCCTCACTACTAGGTCAACTCTTAGGGGGTATGTTATCAATGGAGTAATCAGCCTGGGTGGCAGTTTTCCCAAAAGGCATTGTAATGCATCTCTTTGCATTGAGTTTTAGTCTGTGACTTTGTCACCAATCATTTTTCTGTGTTAGGCCCTCTTGTAAGATGTTTGTATCATGGGGAATCTATGATAACTCATAATTTGCAGTCATCTGCAAACTTGTTCAGCCAATACCCCATTAAGTTTAGAATTCCAACAGTGTGGTTTGTTTTTAGAGTTTGCTTTGGGCTTACCTGTAGTAGGTACAGCAACATCTATACAATCATTACATGGTTATCCTGGGTCTCTGTGAACAATTCCACACAGGTTGTCATGAAGTCAGGGTTAGGAGGGGCATTGAATGGGTGTAGTTTGCTTTGGAACAACTCCTAGCAGTTACAGGGTTTGCTGGAGATACTCAGTTTGTTTTTATTTCAAAGGACACAGGTTTGTAGTCCAAACTCCCTGGTGAGGATGTGACATGGGGGGAGGGGTGCAGCACTCTCTCATATTAGTGAGTACCTAGTTCAATGTGTTTGGACCTCTGGTGGGTGTGGCAATATGCTTGGTACAGTGGAACTATAATGTCCTTGGACATATATAACAAAAGGAAAAAGTCATGTCTAAAACCATGAAGATCAACTCCCATAATGACAAGAGCACTATATTTAAACTAAACAAGACACCAAAAGGACTAATTAAGTCAACCTATAAGTTTGACTTATATGTAAGGCCATGGAAAGAGTGATCATGGGCTTGATAAATAATGACATAGGAAACCTAGAAACACTGGACCTCACCCAATTTGGCTTTGTCAAGGGCAGGTCATGCTTAGTGAATCTGCTGGATTTCTTTGAGAAAGTCACTAAGACCATAATGACAGTAAAACAATACATACCACATAATTCAACCTGGACAAGGCATTTGGCACAATTCCCCACTCAGGTATTATAAATAAACTTACAAAACTGGGCATAAATCCCTACATCAACAGATGGATAGCCATTTGGCTGGTGGACAGGACATATGTGGTTAAAGTTGGTGAATCCAAATCTAGCAGGAGGCCAGTTACTAGTGGTATGACACAGGGTTCAGTGCTGGGACCACTCCTCTTCGGAATATACTTCTCTGAAGTCAAGGCTAATGTGAAAGGCCTCTGGATGACAAACTTTGTCAATGACTGCAAGCTGGGAGCAATCATCAAATCCCTCAGTGATGTAGATATCTTTCAGAAAGGTCTAGGTCAGACAAATGATTGGTGCCAGAACCATGGCCCAAAACTAAATTTGAAAAAAAAAATGCATTATCATACCTTTTGGAAAGTTAAATACCCTTAAAAATTACAACATCAATAGCACAACCCTAAGAGTAGACACACAGGTGAAAGATCTAGGTACACAGTTAGAAAGTAGCCTGAACTTTGAACGCCATGTGTCCACAATGGTGAGGAATTCCTTTTATGTGGCACAACTTAAAAGTAAATGTATGGCATCCAGATATGAGGAAATTATAGCCGTGCAGTACTCAGCCCTCATTACACCAATAATTGAGTACAATGTGCTATTTGGCATGTACTTTACTAGGCACTTACAGCAGTTGCAGTGACCTCAGAGGTTCCTCACAAAGAAAATACAAGCTGAAAACAACATGAACTATGGGGATAGACTAAAAGACATATCCCTTTACTCTGTCTCCTACCGACTATTAAGGGGTAACCTATGCCTGACCTACAAGGCACTGACAAATCCAGCCCTGATGGAGCTGCTGCCGATATGCAAGTCAAAGAGCATGAGGATCACCTGATCTAGGAACCTAACAGTCAGCGACTCAAACAAAACATGCTGGAGAGACAAATGTGTGTCTCAGAGATTGTCCCTTCTTTGGAAAAGGATACCTTTTCACAATAAGCAGAGCCCTTCCCTGACTTCTTCAAAAGCAGTTTGGATCAACGGATGGGGAATTACAAATTCACACCTGGGGTAGTGCCCATGTGCCTTATGGAGAGGGGCAATCTGTAAGATACGTAATGCACATGCAGAAATTCATGACATCCTCTTGCCCCCAGGGGCCATATGTTGGATAAAATCAGGTAATATTGGCTAGGCTTGTCAGGGCCCTTAAGTTGGTAGCTTAATAATTTTGTATGAAACTATGAAGCCTATAAAGGTTATTTGTGTTAATAAAGTCCAGGAATCATAGTGCGTGCTAGTATGACACAATGTATATTTCAAAGTCTATAGAGAAGTAGTTATTTAAGTCTCCCATGAATAGGGTATTTGGTTTGATGATGAACATTTCCAGTAGGTTTAGGTATGAGATATAGGATTCCTCAACATAAAGGGTGACCTATAGCTCACTAAGATACGGTGTGGGACTTTGTCTGTGGTGATTTGCACGTATATAAATTCCAGGGCATCATCCTGTTTAACCAACGTAGAGTCATGCTTGTTGCTAATACAGATTGAGACTCCTCCCACCTTTTGTCTTGCCTGTGCAGCTAATGGCCTAAATGTGTAGACTGCACTGAGGCCTTGTACTGTTAGAGCATTTTCTATGGATTTAAACTATGTCTCAGTAACAGTACAGATGTCTGCATTCTCCAGAGTGTGGAGCGCCTTGTTTAGGCTCCTGGCATTGAGCAGTAATACCTTTAGGTTTCTTTGGGTTTATTTGCTATATCAGTAGGGTTGTCAGTTTGGAATTGCCTAAAAAGGGTCTAAGTGGGTGGATAAAGTTTTGTCCAATATTCAGAAGTCTAGGGGAGACAGGTGCAGACCAACCAAAACCCCCTCAACTAGACAGAAATTCCTAGAACTACACAACAGAGTCAAAAAGCTAATAAAACAGAACAAATTCCATTACTACCAGTCTGCCCATGACTCCTCCCAACACAACCCCAAACAATTCTGGTCCTCCATAAACTCCATCCTCCACCCAGGTAAAGTCAGTACCCCTCCTCCTAACATCCCTCACGCCTCCGAAAATAATCCTACCTCATTCAACACACACTTCACACAAACCATACTATCACTAGCTAGACAACACAACCCCCCTCCCCTCCAACCCACACCTTCAACTAGTAATCTCCCCACTGTCTTCTCTTTTTGTCCTGTTCCTACCTCCAACATAAAAAAATATCTTAACTAAACTTAAGCCCACCAAATTAGCAGCAGACACCCTTCCAAGTGAATACCTACAAATCGCAGCTGATGCTCTGACCTACCCAGTATCCATCTTGATTAACAGATCTCTGTCAGAAGGTTACGTTCCCACAATATGGAAAGTATCACATATAATTCCCCACCACAAAGGCTGCCCCTCCAGAGAACTAACCAATTACTGCCCCATAGCTATTCTCTCTCCACTCTCTAATATACTAGAGAGATGCATTCACTCTCAGGTCTCAGACTACCTCCTTACTAATAACCTCCTTTCCAATACTCAGCATGGTTTCTGACCAAACCATAGCACCACCACTGCCTTACTCTCCTTTACTAACACCATCCTTCAGCATAAAAACAATGGCTATCTCTCCTCTGCTACTTTCCTAGACCTATCTAAAGCATTCAACATGGTCCCACATAAACAACTCATCTCTGTCCTTAATAACCTATCCTTCTCTCAATCAGTCACCAACTGGTTTCAGAGTTACCTGTCTGACTGCCAACAATCCATTGTATGGCAGAATGACATAACTCCCCAACTACCTGTCTCTATAGGGATTCCCCAAGGTTCCATCCTTGGACCCCTACTCTTCTCTATTTTCACCAATAATCTAGCCTCTGCCACCAAACATGGTACACTTATACAATACGCAGATGACTCAACCATCATCTGCTCAGCCCAGTCCCTACCCAAACTGCAAAATGTCACACAGGAAGCCTTTTCCTCTGTTGAAACTTGGTTATCCGATACCCAATTAATACTCAACCCAAACAAAACTAAACTACTCATCTTCCAACCCACCAAACATACTCAAAACAACTCTCACTTTAACATCACAGCAAAAGACAACACCACTATACACCCAACAGAACACACCAAATTGCTAGGAGTGGAAATAGACAATAAACTAAAATTTGACATTCACATATCCATGACCATAAAAAAAGTCCACAAAAAAGTAGGAGCGTTATACAGAAATAAGCAACTTCTCAACAAAGCAGCAGAGATTTCAGTAGCAAATTCCTACATTATCTCCACCCTACTTTATGCCTCTCCAATATATACCAACCTGAGGCAATGCGATCTAAACAAGCTAGAGACCTGGTACAACAAAATTGCCAAATTCGCCACAGGGGCATCCTACCATAGTCACCACTGTCTCTCACTTGCTGAACTGGGCTGGCTTGAACTCCCTCACCTCCTTCAATGGTATCAACTCACACTTACCCACAAACTAGTAAACTATCCACTAAAAGTCCCACCCTCCAGAATCTACTCCAACCCTATCGCACCACCAGACCACTAAGATCCAGCAACAAAAATCACTTACAGGTCACTAAAACAAATAACTCTGCTGGAGAAGCACTATTCTCTTGCACCATAGCCAAATTATGGAACTCCCTCCCACCCACAATTACCTCCGTACCATCATGCACCCACTACAAAACTTTACTAAAAGCGAACCTAAAAACATGCTGGCTATGCCCTTGCAAATCCCCCTCTAATATCACCCACCCCATCCACCCACTACCTTTCTTTCCACCTCACTACCTTGATTATAGCAAGCTCAGATGCTCATAAGCCTAACTACTTATTATACAGCAGGAACTTCTTATTGTAACAATTGTTAATGTCTGTTATGTACTTCACAGATGATAAAGATTCTAGTTGTCTACTGATGTACTATGTTCTTCATCTGTAACTATGTTTGTAATTGTTAATTGCTATGCTGATCAAATTGTTAATTGCTACTTAAATCCAATGTAACTACTGTCTGTATATTTTAACTGTGGAGATTTTCTCCCCGGGCCTCCGCTGAAAATGGACCTACATCCAGTCAGACACTCCTGGTCAGCAAATGTAAATAAATAAAATAAAATAAATAAATCCTTTGCAAAGTAATGTGGTCTGTTAACCATGTCCTCCTATGCAGACAAATATTAAATCCCCCTGTATTTGGGTGGGCTACTGTAGGTCATGGATTGGGTTAAACCAAGGTCTCCTTGGTTGGTCTCTGGGGTTCAGCACTACATTAGGTTAGACTGTGATAAGATTTGATGGTAGTACTGTTTAATGTGCAGACTGGCTGCTCTGAGCTTGTTTCTGCATGCTGGCTTTGTAGTACTAAGTTACAGGTTTCAGTTCTAAGGGAAGTTTTATAGATAAAATTTACTTTCAGTGTGTTTGTGTCTGTGCAGGGAACTACTAACCTTTTGATGTAATAACACCAAAAAAGGCTGCTTACAACTGTAATGCTACTACAAAGCTTAAACTACCTTGACAACACAATTTCAAGTACTAGGGACCTTTAGAATGATTTAAAGGCAAAATCAATAAATAAAGCAAAAATAAAGCATTTGTACTCTAAACAATTATACAAAACAATAAAATAAAAATCTTATCTGCCAAGGATGGATCATGATTACCTCAGGACCCTCTCAGAGTATGACAAGGGTACAAGCAGATGGGAGCTCTGAAAAATAAGCAGGAGACGATTTGTTGTAAGGAAGCAACACTCAAATGCAACAGTCATTTGCTGGGTGGGCAATTAGCATTCTAGATATATATGGGAATCAGTGGGTGGGAAAGTATTTAAATAGGTGACACAACAGCCATAGCAATGAAAGAAGAGAGGAAGGAACTTTGGAAGTCCAATTACCATAAGGGGCAGGCACAAGAGACACAGCCTTTTAAAACCACAACAAGAAATGGGAGGGTTAGGGAAAAAAATTCAAACTGGAGTGCAAGTTCTGCGGTTAAAATTTCACAAACTTTTAGCTTAATGCCTCAGTGGGCTGTGGGGGGGGGGCAACTCAAAGAAGGGAGAATAACAGTAGCAAAGTAAATAGAAAGGGACTGCAGTACAACATTATGCAGGTATATACAGCTATCAAAAGTACTGAAGCACAAACCCTTCTGCAGAATCAAAATACTGCCACAACTGTAATCCTACCATAGAATAAGGCCCCGGACCATGCCAAAATGTAACAGTAACACTGTACAAAATACTGCCACAACTGTAACCCTACCATAGAATAAGGCCCCGGACCATGCCGAAATGTAACAGTAACACTGTACAAAATACTGCCACTACATTAATCTTACCATAGACTAAGGTATATACATGTACATTCACTCATATATAGGTTATTGTGCACACATGGATAGGTATAGATAGAGTGTGTTGTTTGTGTTGTCCAGGACAGATAGGGTGTAGAAACAGTGAGTGGATGAATCTTCAGGGGGTCAGTTACAGTTGCATAGATGGTTGGTGAAGCAGTATGTTTTAAGTAGACTTTTGGAGGAGGGTGTGGAGTTGAATGTTCAGGAAGGTTCAGCAAATTTACCATAATAATTGTAAAATTGTAGTAAAACAAAATGTACCCAAAAGGGTAGAATTGTCTTCTTCAAGGAGTCAACACAACTTCTTTCAAGGCAGCTAAATATACTTCTTTTTTATTATTGTGAAGAGGACTACATCATTGCAGATAAAGTCAGGAGCAGTTCATCCAAGCAAGACTAGTTTGAAAAAAGAAACAAAAAAGAAAAACATCACGTTTTTTAAGAAGTGCAGTCAGAACCCCAGGACATCAGGTATGGATGTAGACTAAAATGAAATGTAAGCCAAATGGCTCAGTAACTAGTAAGCAAAAATAAAAATAAAAAATGAGCCACCTTGGGAGTACATGTGTGGAAAAGCAATTTATTAAACAAGCAGTGCTACTACAACAAGTCAACTAAGTGCTTTCACCATAAAACATGATTGGCTTCATCAGAGTCATTTAAATAAAATAAAACTCACTTTATATACTCTAATGACATTACCAATTAACCAATCTTACATAGATAATAAGATTAGCCTGACCAAACTTAAAGGCATATATCCCGTCATATATATAATTCCTAAAAAAGCTTATTTTAACAACTCACTAAGATGTTATAAACTTTAAAAATATGTATTGTGATATAAAACAACATTTTAGAAAATAAACTTTGGTTAAAATAAAATGTATACACATCTTGAAAAAATGTTGAATATGTCAGTCAGGTTTATACATTCAAAATTAATAGTAGTTAAAGGACAACAACTGGATTCTGTTATTAAATGCTCAACTTCTCTGTCCTTTTTCTCCCTATTTACTGTCACTGCTAAGAATAAACAGCAATACAGCATGTAAAATATTTTAAATCAACTGTTTTTCTCCACTAGAACAGTACCTTAATGTACTGTACTGTGGTGGTTTCACTTTCAAAAAATGTTTTGTTCCACCTGATAAAGCTTGCTGCAGTCTCCAATTCATTGATGTCATCAACACCTATGAATAAAGATAGTTTTCTGGCCAATTCCTTCCCCAAACTGACATTTCCACGACCTTCCTAAAAGCCCACCAATGCTGTGATGTCACAACTGCCTGGTCCTTTCCCTACCCATACAGAAAGTAAAGTCTAGAACAAGGCTAGAACAAGGAAACAGTACGAGTCAAGTCTCCTGCTGTGGACTGTCAATCACAGGTAGTAACAGCTCAAATTACCCTTAGCACTTTGACAGCTAGGGAAGTTAGGTGTGAAGGGGATGGGAGATGAGTCAAAGTAGTACACTTCAGGCTTCGCAAAGCACTGCAGTTTGGCCATTCTAAAATGAAGCAGCAGTAAAAAGTACTTTGAAAATCAATGCAGTGACAGGAGCTTCAGGAAGAAATAGGCATACCTGACATCATTTTTACAGCTAAGCACTGCATTATGGGAGAGACTAAACAATCAGAATTATTTCAAGATGCCAGATCCCATGTGGATTGTGCAGTATGTCAGAAATTACGTATAAAAATGTTTAAAAACCTGTAAATAGTGCCAGAGTGGTGTTAAAATGTAGGCAACGCCAAACCATGATGAAATAAACAAGTTTTTTGAGTCTGTGGGTGCGGCTCTCCTTTAAACAACTTCTGCCCTTTGTTTTGAAGAGGAACCTATTGTGATATAGTCATTTAAACCTGGCTTGCAACAAGCATTTAATCTCAGCTGCCATTTAGTTTACCAAGCTTCTAGTTCTAATTCATCATCAGCTCCCATAGGATTACTCTGTCCTCTGTCTATAACAAAAAATAAAAATCTCTTAAAATTAGGACATTCTCGTGTGTATACATAAAGTGCATTGTTCATTTGTTTTTGTTTTTAATGTCTCTAAGGTGCTCAGTGATATGATCACGCAGTCTTCTTTTGGTCTTCCCAACATAGAAAGCAGGGCATAATAAACATATAGCCAAGTACACCACCATAGTGGTGTTACAGTTGCACCAGCCTGGGACCCTATAGTATGTTCGAAACTTCCTGTCAAGTTGCTAGTACCATCATTTATGTTTTTACAAGTCTTGCAAGCACCGCATTTGTGCATAAAGGACCTATGCTTGCCTTGTATTTTGTCTCCACCTTCTAGGATATTCTTAATATTCCGACCTCTACTATACACAGCCTTAGGTTTGTGCCCTATCTTCTCTTTCATTCCATTGTTAAAGTGCGTTTCCCAAATTCTGTTCACAAAGGATACCGATTTTGGTGTTTCTATATTGTATTGTAATACCAAAACATTGGAATCTAACTTAGCTGTATTGGCTCTATTTATATTTAAACCTGCTTTTAGAATGGGCATAAATGTTGTGTTTCTCTTCACCATGATTTCTCTCTTAACTTTCAAAAGTAAACTTAGAGGGTACCCTCTGTTCAAAAACATCCCAATTAATACATGCATCTCTTTATTAAATATTTCGCCCTCACTAATGAGCCGGGATAGTCTATCCATTTGGCCCTTAATTATACTCTTCCTCTGGTGGAAGGGATGACAATTGTTGTAATGTAATCGCATATTAGAATATGTTTCCTTTCTATAAATAGTACTGGTACTCTTATCCATCTTACCCATCACCCTTATTACACCCTCATTTTTGGTTCCTCTCTTCTTTTCCATTTCCTTGTTACTGCCTTCTTAGCTGCTAACATTAGTACAGACAATATAGCTCACTGATTTTTCTTACACTCTAACTGTTATACTCCAATAACATAAATGTGAGTAATCCCAAGATTTCTATCTAGGACTCTTTGTACCAGTTAAAATAAAACCACCTTGAACATAGCTAGATTTGATGATGACCACAAAATATGCTCTCATGTACATAAGACACCTTCTTTACATCTATAAAATGCAGAGAGGATTGCTGTTTGGGAAATTCCATGTGCAAACATTTTTATGCAAAAATCCTGACCCTTTTAGATTTTATGCATACATCAGCAATAGACAAATAGTTTTCCAGTTCACTTCCACTGCATGTTTTAATTTCTTTAAAACTTTGCTTGTCTGCCTAATCAAACATTCAGCAATGGGTTGATGTCTACTAGTTACCATGAACAAATGCACCAGTGCTAGTAGTGTATTATTCAACAATTTGTCAATGTCCATCTACCTTGTACTTTTCAAAAACCCTTCATATCCTATACATCATGCATTATGCAGTCTAAACTGTTGATGTCCTCACTGCCAAAAATCTCACTTTGTTCCTATCCACATCGGCTCCCAATAAATGAGAGCAGATCTCATTTCCTTCCACAATTACAATCTGACTCTCTTTGCAGTCCTAACTTAGTTTCGCCAGTGGGTATCAATAATTTCACCTAATGATGAACCGCAAGTATCAATAAAAAAGTGAGATTTAGAATATGTGTCAGACAATGATAGAATTACTCAGTCCCACATTACAAAAGTATGAGTTTCAATGTATTCAGTAAACTTTTCTA
This sequence comes from Protopterus annectens, assembly GCF_019279795.1. Taxonomy (NCBI): domain Eukaryota; kingdom Metazoa; phylum Chordata; order Ceratodontiformes; family Protopteridae; genus Protopterus; species Protopterus annectens. Next base: position 1,229,392,716 of record NC_056745.1, read on the forward strand.
AGAGAAATCTGTCATGTCTGACATAGAAAGTGGATAAAATTGATTTCATATAGTGGTAAAGTTAAGAAAAGCAAATGTGTACAATTTTATTATGTTTTGTGATATATGGAATATACTCTGATGGAAGGCTGGCAGCTGTAAAATATAAATCTGTAGGTAAAGGGATGGAAGGAATGGTCACAGGATTTGTACTCCTTTGCAGCTACAGAAGCTTCTGTTATGATTGTGCATAACAGTATTTTCTTCATGTTTCATGTATTATGACCTCAGTGGGTAAATATTAATAAATGGGGGGGCAGTGTAAATAACATATATGGTCTTACAGTATCCATTGATCTACAACAGGATCCTCTTTGATGGATCCCATTGAGGGGTTCATCTTTTCCTCTAATGAATGTTGACCAAACTCTCTTGGAAGATCCTGCACTAGGACAATGCTTGAAGTCATTAATGATGTATGCCACGATATAATGCCCTGATTATATAAAAACTCTAAATCCCACAGTCTGGCAGACTGCATCTAGTTATTAAAGGACAACCCCACCACCTACGAATGAGAATGTAGTTATTCAGCAGCATCTTCCTACAGATTGACAGATATCAATTAAGTTTTAGCACCTACAATACTAACAAGTATTTATTTGTTCAGCTTACAGAAAACTCCAACAGCAGTGTCTGGATGGAGGGCTGCCCACACACAGGGGAATGGTAGACGGGATTTGTGATGTATAAAGAAAAGTGGTTTCATATGTCACCAGATACTATAAGAACATATCTTTTATATATAACATCAAGGACCCTCCCCTGATAGGTTTCTGAATGTTAAACAGGGGCCCCAGTGAGGAAGGTGTCATGGGACAGCCAGTTTAGCATGGTTCAGACCAAAGTTCAGAAGAGTATTTCTTCCCTGAATATAAGATGAAATACAGAAATGGTATGAAAGGTAGGAAGTCGGTTCAAATTTTTCTACACCATGGTATGGAGATTGCATCCATCACCATTTCCCGCTTAATCTACAGTAATGAACAGAGTGTGGGAGAACCACATTCTCTAATGTGGTAGAAAAGTCCACGTCCAGAGTGACCCACTTCAGAAAGACTTGGATCAGACATCATCTCTGAAGCTGCAGCTGCAAGACAGTATTATTGGACTGGTTCCTAGAATCCAAGTATGTCTCCTGGGTTATGAGCTGTGAGAGTGATGGCCTTGCCTATGGTGCAAAGTCAGATAAGCAATAACACCATGTACAAGGGTTTTGACCACCTTCATTATTACATATTTTAAAAATGACATGACAAACTTGGTTGGAAGACCCAATGAAGAGAGGAAAGAAGAATCTTTGTTTCCAATATTTGTAGGGACAGAAGACCTGGTCATAACTCCAAATGTCTGACATGAAGCCTCATCTCCTATGAAGTCTCTACCCTTGGAACTCTTTTTGAGCCCAAATGTATGTACATTCCAGCCATCAGTGAAGCACTCATCATCATAACTTTCAATGAGCTCGAGGGCATGAAGGGGAGTGTTTCACTACAAAGGAGCAAAGTCTGACATATAAACTAACTCATGAGGTTGCACTGTATTAAGGAATGAGAGAAAACAGAGGAGTTTAAAGTTTTTTTTATTTCAAAACATCATTTGATATAATAGTTTATTAAATCATACATGAGGGAAGCCTCATCAAATAAATAATTGAAGTGGTCCGCCACTCTGGAACCATGTCTGACAACAGATCTGTAATTATATAGTGAGTGGCTCTGCAGATAGTGCCACTTCTCATTGCAGTGTAAGGCTCATACCCTCATGGTTCCATGAATACTGTTGCAGGAATCAAGCATGGAAGATGCAGCAGAAGATGAGCCTGGGGTTCGACACTGCACTGCACCTTCCCCCAAGCAGCCAGCGGCATGATCTGGTGGGCCCTATCTGGGGGCAGGAATGACAAGTAGAAGAAAGAGAAATGCTTCATGTGCACAAATGCTATCCTCTGAAAAGGGGTCACAAACGACTTTTTTTTAGTTCACAGTAACCTACATAGAATGCAGTCACTGCAATGCCCAGTGAAAGGATGCATCCAGTGAGTACATAGACGGGGACACCAGGATCCAGACATCCAGGAAAGGAAACATATGGACATTCTTTCTGCAGCAAGACTTCAGACATCATGGCCACCAGCTTGACAAATATATACTGGTGTGAAGAAAGCCTTAATGGCAAAATTATGTAGTCAAAGTGATGCCCAACAAGAACAAACTAGAAGAAACTTGTGTGGACCTCAAATGCTTATGTAGTTTAAGGTGTCCTTTTGAAACAGAATGACACAGTGGATTGCCTCCATCTAGGACCACACATATTAGAAATGCTGAGTGAATGTGCAGAAGCGCTGAACAGGAAAGAAGACATCTACTCCTTCAAGACAAGGAAGATGTGGGAAATACAGCTAGTTCTATTCCAAATACACAATGGCCTTCATATCTCTTTTCAGCAGAACAGTCCAAGACTGCCTCCTGAAAGAATTTTATTGAGATAGGACAGCTATTTTTTCATAAGGTTTTTTCTAGGAATGGACTACAGGTTCCAAAACTAGACTGAGTTTGACCATGTCTAGAACCATATGGACTTTGGTGAAGGTTCTGCAAACTACAGCAAGGACTGTTATGTCAGAGGTTGTGGAGAAGCCTTCTTAGAGGGACTTGGCTGACACTACTGAAGGTGGCACTATGTTATGAATAAGTATCTTTCTCATGCTGTGAGGAAGTTTTTCTCTACTTCTGGAGCCGAATAGATCTGGAAGAGGAAGTAGAGAAGCTATTATTAAGGAGTTATAATGGTCTTCCACTGTGGTACAGGACACTTCTTCCTTAGCAGGTCTTTAACAAGGTTTTGGGAAGCCTGGCTAAGGAGCACAGGTCAAGCAGGGTATTTTTTCTGAGCTCCTTCTTAATGGAAGATAACCAAATCTTCACCAGCCTGCATAGGTACATGCCTACAGATGTAGGGAGACTATAGATAAAATTCTCCTTAAGTCCAGCCTGTGTGTGTGTGTGTGTGTGTGGCGGGGGTTCTATAGTGTTTTTCTTCAGCACCTGACTTACAAGGAAAGATTTACTTAGGTAGGTGAGATGATTAGCTGATAACTCTGTGGCAAAGGAGCACACACTCTGACCACACCTATCCAGACCTCCTTGTCTGGTTTCAGTGTGACAATGTGATCTTGTCTCCGGGATCTATGTTAAACTGAAGAGCTCATGAAGGAGTTAGCAGGAGGATCCTTGATGAGATACAAACTTTATTTAGCTGGAGGCCTGTAATAGGTGTCCACCTTCTTAAGGATCACTGGAGTCATGTCAGTATGCCTATAGATTTGATAGAATGCCATGATAACCATCTACACAGAAGGGATGATTCAAAGCTTATAAACCTTCTTCTTCATGTACATAATGAAATATTTCCAGGAACAGGAATAAGAGCACAAAACTAGTCCATGTTGGACCTCTTGTGCTTTAAAGTCTCTCCAAAGGAAAGGGTCATCTGTAAGATACTACAAGGGGTAAAACCCTTTGTTCATTTTTATGTCATAAACAACACATTCTGACTTTTAAGATATCTCAAGGAAATATTAGAAAGAAGCAGTCCCAAAACTGTTATGGCTTCCTGGTATAAGCTTGGATAAGATCTCACTATAGGATGGGGATTAAATTGACATAAATAAAATCACGAGTCCATAATCACCAAAGAAGAAACATGGAGTAGAAAGAAAACCACTAGGTTTATGCTGGCATCAGGTCATATTCCCTTAAGGTGTAATGCTGTCCCTGACTCTGAAGCTGCATTAAAACATCATTCATCTGCCTTACACCTAGGCCATGATCCGTAAAGTCTAGCATGCAATTCTTATACGTTCATAGGTAAACACTAGGCAATAAATCTGCAGACTATTACGTCTCTAGCTAATAACAAGACAGTGACCAAAGGTGAGAATTAAAACCTGTATTTTGTTCCTGGGAAGGAAACACCTTAACCACTAATCTGGCACCTAGCCCCTTGGAATAGATATCTAGCAACTAGGACCAATAAAGCCCCAGAAGGAAAGACTGCATCTCAAATACCACTTCTTGAGACCTATTTGCTTTTCCTGCAGTTACAGTGACCCATTAACTGCTTTCCATAATCCTTACAAATCATGTCTCTCACACACTTTATTACAAAATTTGTAGTACTTTCACCTGATTCACTGTTCCCTTTTAGTCTAAATATTAATTCTTTCTCCACTGACTGTAATTCACTCTATAGTAGTTTGCAAAATATTATGATTCCATGCCATTTTATCTCTCTTGTTTCTTTCACCCCTGTGAGTCAATCAGGCATTTCCTTCATCTTTCTTCCACATCTCACTCCCTTTCTAATCATAAATTCACCTTTTTTTCTCCCTTTTCTCACTTCACCTAAATTTCTTCTAACTTTTTATCTACTCTAACACACTTTAAATTCTAGCTATATTCAAAGTGTCTGTACCACCTCTCAGTGCATACCTAGACACACCCTATGCTACAACGTTTTCCTTCTAAAGTATAAATCCATTTACACCCTGCAAGAATTTAGAGCTACCAGAACTCTACACACTTATACATATTGATGTACTTTCTGTATATGCCTGTCTTATAGCTATGTTTTTTTTCGGAGAACTTTCTAAATGTTTTTGTTAATATAAATGTACTGTGACAGAACTTTTCTCCAAGGGCCTCTGCTGAAAATGTTTTTTCCCACTAGGACTTTCCCTGTCAACAAAGACAAATAAATAAATACATACATACACACATACATACATAATGAATTCCTTCACCTTGTCCTTCCTTCTCACCCTTTTCTAAATGTGTTGAGGTCTACTCTTAACCCACTACGTTTGCATCACTTCTTCTCTTTGTTGACCCACTGCACCATGTACCTCCAGTAATGGCTTGATAAACTCTACATATAACTAGTGTCACTATCCTTCTATGTTATAATTTATCAGCTTACTTCACTTCACTCTACACTAGATTACAAAATGTTTTAACTTCATGTCTTTGTATCGCTCTTGTTTCTTTCACCCCTGTGTTTCTTATTCCGTATGTTACGTCAGTTCTAGGTCTTATTGTCTGTGTTTCTTATTCCGTATGTTATATCAGTTCTAGGTCTTACTGTCTGTGTTCCTTATTCCATATGTTACGTCAGTTCTAGGTCTTACTGTCTGTTTCTTTTTCCGTATGTTATGTCAGTTCTAGGTCTTACTGTCTGTGTTCCTTATTCCATATGTTACATTAGTTCTAGGTCTTACTGTCTGTGTTTCTTTTTCCGTATGTTACGTGAGTTCTAGGTCTTACTGTCTGTGTTTCTTATTCCGTATCTTACGTCAGTTCTAGGTCTTACTGTCTGTGTTTCTTATCCCGTATGTTATGTCAGCTCTAGGTCTTACTGTCTGTGTTTCTTATCCCATATGTTATGTCAGCTCAAGGTCTTACTGTCTGTGTTTCTTATTCCGTATGTTACGTCAGTTCTAGGTCATACTGTCTGTGTTTCTTATCCCGTATGTTACGTCAGCTCTAGGTCTTACTGCCTGTGTTTCTTATTCCGTATGTTACGTCAGCTCTAGGTCTTACTGTCTGTGTTTCTTATTCCGTATGTTACGTCAGTTCTAGGTCTTACTGTCTCTGTTTCTTATCCCGTATGTTATGTCAGCTCTAGGTCTTACTGTCTGTGTTTCTTATCCTGTATGTTACGTCAGTTCTAGGTCTTACTGTCTGTGTTTCTTATCCCGTATGTTATGTCAGCTCTAGGTCTTACTGTCTGTGTTTCTTATCCCATATGTTATGTCAGCTCAAGGTCTTACTGTCTATGTTTCTTATTCCGTATGTTACGTCAGTTATAGGTCTTACTGTCTGTGTTTCTTATTCCGTATGTTATAGGTCTTACCGTCCAGTCTTCACATTTCTGGGTATTCCAAGCAGCTTGCTTTTCACTGACTGCAGTGTATGAAGGTGTCACTCTTAATATTTTCTACATGTACATTATAGATCCCTTTCAGAATTGCTAGACCTGACTGTGGTGTTCAACACAGCAAAATTATATGAGATTCAAGCAAACAACACTGACTTCCTAATCCTCCTGCTGACTTTTGTATATGTTTTTTGGGGTGTTTTCTCCCCACTCTGCTTTACACACGCCAGCTGCTTGCATCTGTACCAACTCACAGGTTACTACACTACAGTGTAAGACAACTACCCCAATGCACCGCAGTCTTCACATTTGTATTCCCACTTCTGTTCTTCTGAGGATCATAATTATGTTCCTCATAGTTTCATGCTGTATATACGATGACTCCTTTTTGTGTGCATACCATAGCTGCAAATTAAATATACAGTTATCAGCATCTCTTCCTAGGCCTCAACTGCAAATAGTGACTGTCCTCTTTGACTGTATCGCAAGAATAAAAATAAAATAAATGAACATCTTATTCTACATTAACTGTTGGTTCACAACTATAGCTAAGGTGGGGTGAAGGGGAGGCTGATCCTGGATCAAACTGCCAGGGGTGCAACAGACACCTCATATGATTTGCTGATTTGAGTTTAAGTGCAGTCACATTATTCATTTATGCAGCAATATTTACTTAAATGAAAGTTTTTGGTTGTGGATATGACTAGAAGTTTTTTTCTACAATTAGAGAATATTTTTATGGTTGTCAACTTTGTGTTGAGCGGGGAGCTACTCCTGTGATTGTCCACAGTGTTAACTGACTTAGCTATAGTATTGTGCAATATAAAGTACTTAGGAGGTAAAGTATACCTAATTTGCTGCTTAATCTGTACACTACATTTTTTGCTTCTACTCACTTTACTGACAGTAGCTGTCACTATTCATCTCCAAAATATGGAATACGGTCTCTATCAATGTGTACCAAATGAGAAAAATGTGAAACATCTAATTATAATTTAGTAACATCTTCAGCTAGGGAGCTCACAGCATAATTAACATTTATTTTATACATATGAAATGTTCTTTTGATGAATGAATATGAATCAGCATTATTTAGTATGGGTATTAGTCAAATGAAATTCTTAACAATGAATGATGGTGGAGTCTTTCAACGTGGAACAGCATGCAACATGGACCTCATAAGACTCAAAATGAGGAACATAACTCACAGTGATGTACAGTTACAGGTCTGTTGCTGATTATATGTGGATTTGATTGCTTCCTTGTACAGTCAATGGCTGATTATTCTTTGTATCCACTCTATCTAAGAGATCTCTCAGGCTTAGTCCACCTACCTAGACACTAAGTACAAACAATGACCATCTGACTGCACACTTTATTAACCAGCAATACAAGTAAAACTGAAAGTGAATTGGCCAAACATTTTAATACCCTTGTAAGTATTATGTATTTATGAGGTAAAGCAAACCTCATTTGTTCCTCAATTTGTACACTACGCTCTTTGCTTCAGCCAGTGTAGATACATGAAGCATCAGTTTCTTGCCTTTAGTTAAGAAGGGAAAAGTATCTTTCTTCTTTCTGACAGAAAAGATACTGAGGTGAATACCATTTTGAAGATACTGGGCAGAATTGCCTGTTGTCAGCTTCTGTAAGTTTTTTTATTCTCGCTCCCCAGAAGCTTTCAAACTAGAAAGCATAAGCTACTCTTGCAAAATAAGCAAAATATCAAGTGACTGAAAATTTCACTTCTTGAATATTTTCATACATAACCATATAATATCTCGGGGGGGGGGGGTTGGCATCATTTATATCAACTGCCTGTATTGCTGACAGCCGTTTGGTCAACACAATTTAGTTGATGGACAGTTCAGTGAGACTGCTGCATTACCAGGGTTAGGTGTATGCCCTTGCACTGGTACTATGCAATCTTGGACTTGGAATATATAATTAGCAGCAGGACAAGGATTTACGGGATGCAAGGTGGCTTTCCCCTGTTAAAAACACAGTTTTATGCTTGTCTGCTTAGGCTATGTCTCGTAGCATAACTAGTCCCATGCAAACTTTAGTTTTTATTATTTTGTGTCAATATTACTGACATTAACATTAGAGTGATCAGACTAAGTACATGCATACTTACACACACATACATGGATATCTATATCTATCTATATGCATATAAATATATATATCTACATCTGTCTTTACACACACACACACACACACATATATATATATATATATATATATATACATACATATATATACATATATATATATATATATATTTATATATATATATATATATATATATATGTTCACTTCTAAACCCTGAAACCCAAAATGTTGAAAGTTCAAATTACTGAAAACTCAAAATATCGAGTCTCATAATACTGAAAACACACAGGATACCAACACTTACTATATCATGCGCAAGTACATACCGAAACAAATAAAAGACAAACCATATTACTCTTCTTCAAGTATAAGTAGGGGGACTAGCACCCCTCAATGTTGGAGGCTGCGTCACCCATACCCCCTGCTACTTAAATATATCAACTCTGAGATTGCACTTAGTGAACTATATATATATATATATATATATATATATATATATATATATATATATATTATATTTATATTATACGTACATACATATATACATATATATATATATATATATATATATATGTGTGTGTGTGTGACACATACACACAAATATACACAAAAGTGTGTGTGTGTGTGTGTGTGTGTGTGTGTGTGTGTGTGTGTGTGTGTGTATAGGAGGGAAAATTTTAAGGGAGTCATTTTAGTTGCTTTACACTCTGAGAGAAAAGTTGCATGTCAGCTCAAAAGCTGAATTAATTTTGTTTTGCAGAGGAACATGACAGCACTTCTGTTTGTCAGCAATAACAGAAATGAAGACACATATCTGCTATAGACCGGATAAAATAGATTTAGCACATTGAAACAATACAGTTCTTTGTCACACAAACAGAGACCATTTTATTTAGTATAATTGCCTCGGAAGCCACTTAAATAATGATATGCTGAAGGCTTGGTGCAGTGAACATCTGAAATGACTACATCTGGTAAACAACCCTGTGCAGTTCAATGTGTTAGCAGAATACTGTGTAAGTCTTTAGTAATGACAGCTCAGTAAAATTCTGCACGAGACTGCTTAGATCTGAGTATTTTGAAACTGCTGGCTTTATCATTGTAACTGCATCATAGCATTTAGCTACAGGCAGCATTACTGTCTTCTTATGTGTAGTGAAATAACTAACTCATGTTTTCACTCTGTGAGCTCCAATTATATGCATTCCTAAATATCAAAGGAAAAGTAAATACTGAGCTACAGTTTAGTATTCTGTTTGCGTTATGAGAGGTTTTGCCGCCCCCTGCTGTCTGAGTTGTAGGTTACCGTCAAGATTCATAAGCGGCGATATCTGGAGGCATTATACCTGCATACATGCATGTATCTAACTTGTTCAGAAACATTCAGAAATCACTGTGTCACATTTCTTATTTTCTTTCATCTATTTTCAGTATCCAGTTTGCCCAATTTAATGGATGAGAAAAAGAAAATGACATCTCAAAACTGCATGCAATTAAACTTCAAAAGAGTTTTAAAAAAGCTTGCTAGCCCCCACTGTGCAGGATTTGCAAACAACAGATGGAGTACACTGCTCAACAGCATTTTTAATCAGTGAAAACAGGTTGTCTCCATCTGCACTCTTTGGTTCTTTTTCAAAAAATTATGAAACCGACTTGTGTTTTATGTAGTGCTTGTTATACAAATTGTGTACTGTAAATCCTTCCATATGCGGTAGAAACATAGACAGAACAATAGCTGAGTGGTAATACCTGTGCCTTGCAGTTCCCGGATCCCATGGGTCAATCCTGTCCTCCAGTCATGCCACCTTAAAGTTTAAGGGATGACAAAGTAAAGGGATAAGAATATGAGCTGGTTCCTTTAGCCCCGGGTTTTATTCCCTCAGCTTCCCCTTAAAATCTGAACAAGCCGTTTAACTATATAGTGCTATAGTGAAACTGGGCTAGACTCAATGTTCTTCTAGATCATATGCAAAGTAACTAAATATAACATAAAAGCATGTTTAAGCTTACTTGATGATGAAAAAAGTTGTAGAAATAATACAATAACAAACAGGCGTAAAATCGCAAATAAAAATGCAAAAGAAAGAACACATTAGGAATACTGTAACATGATTCATTTTCTGATATTTAATTGCACAGAATGGCAAACAATTAACTATTCTTGGAGGAAAAGCAACTTGCCATTAATTGTATTAATCCATGCATTCAGTTTGTTAAATGGGTGAATGACCAGGTCAAAAGACCCTTTCAGTCATGCCTGAAGACGGGATAACACAAAAAGACCATATAGTATGCTGAAGATGGAATCTACAATAAGTAATATGGGTGGTTGCATTACTTGAAGGAGAAACATGATTTAAAAGTCATAGAAAAAATACAAACTATCTCAATTACACATCTTGAGAGACAGATATTTGCATAGTCATGCATACCAAAATACATATGGTACAGGAATGACAAAAGTAACATTTGAATAATATCAGCTAGCACTCATTTGAACTCATGGCATGAGAATTTCTGTATGTTAAAGTGAAAAATGCATCCTAATTTGAAGTGTTCTTTAGCTACATCATCAAAGTATTTGCATTTGATGGGTTTATCAGATGTGTTTTTAGCTGATTTCTGAAGTAGTCTTATGCGTGTTGTCAAATCCTTGTCTCCCCTTGACCAATCCAGATTGACCTTTGTGAATTAGGTGCTTGGTTCCACTGGATCCTCTCCCTCCTTTGGTATTACTACCATCACAGCCTTTTTCCAGGTATCCAGTATGGCACTCCCTTCCAGGATTCTGTTAAACATTATCTCCCAGATCCTAACAATCTGAGGCATGACTAGTTTCCAGACTTTTACTGGAATACCATCGGACCTCACTATCTTGATGGTAGCTTGACATAACAAGATTTTTCTCAATTTCTGTTTGTATTAATGTTTATAAAAAGTCCGGGCTTGATCTTTTCCCAGGATATTGTGATTCATCCCCACCAGAAACTTCATAATTTTTACCTAGACATCAGATGTCTATCACTCTCTACTGTAAAGGTCTTCATAATAATTCTTAAAAACTTCCAGTATTTTAATAGGGACTTTCTCGATCATTTTTGTTATGGGGTCCCTGATTTTAGACAGCACCCTTTCCATCTTTTATTGTCTGTCTCTTCTTGCTTGGATTTTTAGGGCCAAGGTTATTATCAAAGAATGTTAGTTTAAGGGAAAAACAGCCATGATTCACTTAGCTTATGCTCCTTTGTTTTTATGGCCTTCTCCAGGGATCATTTTTCCTCCTATAGTGGATCCTTTTTACCTGAAATTCTATATTTTTAAATTATCTCTGTAGCTTATTCTATCTTTTTCCCAAATTTCCCTTTGTTTTAGATGGATTCTCAGTTTAATGCTCCTTTTAACCTCATCTCATCTCTTAGCATAGTCATCATATATCAACTGTAATTGTGCTAGAAGAGTGGATAGAACCCACTGACACCAGATTTAAATTGTTTTTCCTAAGTACATACACAGGAAAGCTCTAGCACTTTATATCAGTTGCATGTTGCAGGGACCTTATTTCAACTTCAGGTGGTGTATGTTCTGAGAGAGTTACTGGGTGTGTCTGCACCCTTTGGAGCAAGTACAGGTGTTCTGATAATGCATATACTCTTTCCATACTGAGGAGAAATAAGAGTAATTATTGCTCTTTAGGTTTGGTGTTCACACAGCTTCAGCTCCAAACAGCTTAAGGAATTTTGCAATCAACTTGGCTTGTGGTTAGATTACTGCCCTTCCAGGTCCCCCTTGATGCATCTTTTGTTGCTGAGACCTGTTCCAGTCTCCCCCATAACTATAAGACCATGTTGGCATGCTACTATCTCTGAGAGCATCTGCTTTACCTCTGTGGCTTAAGTTTTAGGGGGAACATATATGGATGCCAGTGTCAAACTTAATCCTCTCCAGCCATCTCTTACTACTACAAATCTACCATATTTGTCCACCCACCCACTACGTATTCCATTACCAAGAGCTCCCCTATTGACAACAGTATCATAACTTCTCTCCTTCTTTCGCCCTCTATGTTGGATTGATATCCTCCCTCTAAACCCCTTTTTATCTGATCTCAATGCTCTATTTTAGCTAAATGGGTTTCTTGAAGCTAGCTAATATTTACATTATCCCTCTTTATTTACACAGTAACCCCCAACATTCTGTATCATGCTACCAGCCCATCCACATGCCAGCTTATTATACTGAGCATGTTAACCCTTTTTAGATTAACTTGCACCTCCCATACTCCACCCTGCCACCTAAGTTCTTTTAATTCAATAATGTCATTCCATGGACCACCCCTTGCATCCCTAATAACTATATCCAAACCCATGAAACCAAAAGAATGACTTGGAAAAAGTGAAGTATGTTTTGCCAAAGCATTATTCATGTTTTGTTTTCTAATGTCAAGTATATGTTCATAAATTCATTCTTTAAACCTTCTTGAGGTTTTTCTCACATAGAAACAATCACACTGAAAACAATGAGCCAAGTAAACAATTCCCACAGAGTTGCAGTTACAAAAAAAAACTTGTTTTAACAAATACACTATTCACCTCGACTTCCTTTTTCACCATAAGATACTTACACCGGTTACAGGTACCAAATTTAAAGGTACCACTTTTCTTATGAGTAGTATTCCCCACAGAATGGTTGCCTGCTTCCGAAATCTGTTTAAATGACATACCTTTTCTGTACACAACCTTAGGTGCATTCCCAAGGATATCAACAAGTTCCTCAAAACAAGAAAAAATAGTGCAATTTTTTCTCAAGATGTCAACAATCTTGTTGTTGAAAAAAGTAAATGATCCAACAGGTTTGGGATAAGCCAGATCTTTTAAATACTCAGCTTTATCATGAGCAAACTTCTTTTATTTATTGTGTGGCCTCAGTGTTGTTTGAATTCTTTAAAACCAACAAAAAAAATTAAAGTTATTTATTAATTTGTTGTTATTTTGGGAGATTTTTAACCTTTTTTGATGGTGGTTGGTTCTTAGGGTCATTTGACATGTAATTGGAGGGATATTTAAAAGTGAATTGTTTTGGTTGCTTTAAGTTCTGAAGAAGTCTTTGTTACAATCTGACAAAAGTGCTTAACTGTTTTGATTAAACATTTTTTCCACGCTGTGGTGGTGTTTATTTGCTCCAACATTGTGAATAATATCTCCTCTACTACACACCAAGACTGACAAATATACAACTAAATCAACAAAACAAACTCCAGAAGTTCTACAACAAGGCCACAAAATTGGCAGCCAGCCTCTCCCACAGATCATATCACTATTTGGCCCTGATATACCCCTAGCGGTCTGAAATGCATCACCAACTCACATTCTCCCAACTCCCTATTATCTATAATCTAATAAGCAAACCAAGTGACTGTCCATCTCTAGCCAATCTTGGACATCGATACAATCCACCCAGATGCTTGTGCACTTCTGACAAAGATGTCCTGCATACAGCAAAACCTAATAACTCTGCAGGCTTTTCCCTCTTTTACCATTAAGTGTTAAAAACCTGTAACTCCATCCCACTAACAGTAAGACAGGATTGCTCATTACAGTAATTCAAGCTACAGCTAATGCCTCACTTATTCAACTCCTGGGTCTGCATACATGGTGCATCAGATTAGCGCATCAACCCTCTTCAACCTCATCACCCTCAATGTACCCTCTTACCTGTACTGTAACTCACTCTCTTCCTCCCTGTTGTTATACTCCTCACCCTTAACTACCCTTGTCTTCTATTTCTCACCTGCAGCTCTTTCCTCACTATACCTCTTGTAAAACATAATGCTTTCTGTTGAAAATAACAAAAATATGTCTGTCTGTATACCTTATCAAATTTAAAAGATAGTTCTCCCTCTTTTGAAATATGATGTAAGACTACTGTATAATTTTGCCTTTCATAGTCTAATATCGTTTCTCTATTAGAAGATAGAAGACGCATTCTTTCAAATGCGTCTTGGTTGAACTCAAAAGCCTGAAACGGCAAAATATCGAAGCAGCTTTTAAGCAAATTCTTTCCCTGGGAATGTAATGTTTAAAGTATGTTTTTTTTTTGTTTTTTGTTGATGTTGGAACAGCAATTTATTTCCCTAGGAAAAAAAATTGCTGTTCTGATAGTTAGAAATTGTAAGCTTTCACTTACATAGGGTCGATTAATCACCGTTCACTTTTTTTAAGTGCTCGGTGATCTAATATAGACCCCCTAATATCACTCTGTCTGTTGCTGTAAATTGGAGCCTTTCTCCCTAGACCTCAGTTGAAAATGGGTCCTGTGCCCAGTTGGACCTTCCCATTAACTAAAAGTAGTAAATAAATAAATTCATCTCAGGTACAGCTCCCTGCAGTCTCTCAACACAGATATGAAAACATTTATTTTGGCTCTGGCATGCTATCAGTAATCATTCTCAACAGAGATTAATGTAGCCCTGATCACAAGATTTTTTTCACCTCTTTTTCACATTCAGGACAGCAATGTCTCATTAAGAGCAAATGTCTATAGCTTAATAATTATGGGATGAAGGAACCTGGATCTTGCTGCAGACAGGGCATGGACCATGTGCATCCTTTCAATTAAAGATCAGCTAATGATTGTCCTGACCAGCTGCACAATTGCTTTTACATGAAATGCCTGCAATCAGCACTTTCTAGTGTCTCCAGGATTTCAGAGAATCACATGTTATCTCACTGTCCCTTTCTAGATCTATTAACTTCACCACAGGGTCTTCCTAGGTCCCTACACATTCTGCCATTCTGCTGTTTATCTCTGACTCTCTTTTCAGCAGTTTAGGAATATCATCTGGGTAGGTACTATGGGCTTCCTCCACTATCTATAATCTTTTGTCATTGTTGTTCATATACTGTCCTAGGCAACCTCTTTTTTATTAATCTCTCTCTACATCTGATCCATTTTTTGTTCAAGCTTGCTCAGACCAGACTCCATGGCAGATGTCATAGTAAACACAGTAGAGTTTGCACCAGTCTTGATTGTTTCACCTGTTTATTTGAACTTTTTACACCTATTTCTCTTGCGGGACATATACACTGTTATCCAACAAATGTATTATGCTCAAGGAAACTGCACTGTATTTATTTATTTCTTATACTCGGAGATGGAAAGGATCGGGAAGGGTTGTGCTGCTCTTATGGTGCTTGCATAATAGAAGTACTATTTTTAGCTGATTCCAGAAGAGTGGAAGTTCATTGATGGCCTGAAGCTCTGTAGGGAGTGTGTGTGTGTGTATGTGTGTGTGTGTGTATGTGTGTGTGTGTGTGTGTGTGTGTGTGTGTGTGTGTGTGTGTGTGTGTATGTGTGTGTGTGTGTGGGGGGGGTCCTATGCAGAGAAGCTTTTTCAGAGGTGGCTAAGGTAAATAAGGTTCTTTGCAACTGTGTTACAGATTGGCTTATCAAACTGCTTCCATTGAGTCATTAAAGATCCTTATCTGACAATCGGACTCACAGAACTCAACAGCCACAAGAAAAAAAATTACATAAATTACAAAGAATATTTTTGTGTGTGTGGTGGAAGTCCCCTCCCCCAATGAACGTACATATATCAACGCCATGGTTGCACCAAGTCGAATACAGGAAAAAGCAGCAACAAAAGTGCATCGCTAGATACTTCTAGGTGTGCTATGACTTTGTCTAGCTGTTACTTAACATGGCTGTTGAAGAAAAGATGCTGGCCAAGAATTACTCTTAGATACCTTTGTTAAGTAGGGCAAGGTAGTTTATTTTCTAATGAGACTGTAATCATAGGTTGCTAAATATACTCTTTAAGGTGTTCCAAAAATACGAGAGAGGATTTATTGGTATTAATACTAAGCTTATTGTATGTACAGCTTGTGGATTTAATGCCCTGTGGAAAAGTAGGCTGAAATCTACTTCTATGCCTGTGAATATAAAAAAAAACAAAAGGTGCACTGTAGGCAAACATACAACATAGATTCAAGATTCAAAGAAACGTTATTGGCATTTAGGAAACACAAGTGCTTCCTAAACGAAATTTCGAGTGTCAGCTCCTTGAGAAAACAAATACAAAAAGACAGACATGATAGGTATTAAAGAATAAACAATAATTATAGTACAAAACTAAATATCTAAGTAGTTGTCACACATGCCTGTACACTATTTATTACATTGGACAACCCTTACTACTAGATAATTAACACATGAAAAGAAAAGTACACTTTACACAGAGGTGAGATTGGGTGATATTGCACACAAGGAAGTGACACGGTATCATAGGTACCTGTCAAAATGCTAAGGACTGTTGTTCTAACCTTGCAATATAGAACGTGCAATCGTTGGGGAATAGTAATAACTTTAAGGCAGAAAAAATTTAAACTTTAAGCTTTTTAGCTGCATTAGTAGGTAGTCTAACAGAGTTAAATAAACAATCCAGTTAGTATAATTTTATATGTTTTGTTATGAACTGATTGACAAGTAGAAGAAATGTAAAAGAGAAGCCAGGGGAAAATGTTCATTTTAACTGTTAAGACCTTAGAAACTAATGAAAGTTTCACAAAATAATCATCTGATCAGATCTTAGCAAACATTACTGCAACACTTCAAAGTTTTCTTGGAGTGAATGAAAGTTTCACAAAAAATCATCTGATCAGATCTTAGCAAACATTACTGCAACACTTCAAAGTGTTCTTGGAGTGATAGTTTTTATTATTTTGTGAAAAGTAAATACTAAGATATTTCACATTAGGCTTTTAAATTAGGTGGAGTTTGAGTCAAAAAGGAATCAAATAATGGGAACATAAGTTATCTTATTATGATTCAGTTTTAAAACACTCAGGAATAGTGTGACATTTGATACTCTTATTTGTAATAAACAAAATGGGGTGTTAAAAGTAAAAAAAACTAATGTCTTCAGCAAAAGCAGTAAAAAAAAAATATTAATAACCATAATTTTAGGAAACGAGGTAATATTGTGAAACAAATTTGATAAACAGAGGTTCATCACAAAAGTTAAATATTTTTATTTATGTTCCCTTTTCTGCCATCCCAGCTCTCAGCGTTGCTAACACTGCTCCCATCCCCCTTCTCCTGGTACAACCTTATGAAGAGCAGGGGAGAATGGGAACTACAGCTAGACAGTTGGGATTTTCATGGAAGGGGCCAACACAGATATGGGGGGGATAGGGGAAGTGAATACATTTGGTTGGAAGGCAAAGTGGGGCTAGAAGCCACAGGCAATCATGTGCAATGTCATGTGCGCTAGGGTTTTTTTTATCCCTTTCCCTCCCAACATGCTCAATGCTCATTTTTAGGTATGGTTGGGGAATGTGGAGTGGTCTCCTGAGGAGATATCTACCCTGGCTCTGAGACAACCAAAGTTCTTGGACCTCCCGTGGCCCCAGACCAACAGTCACTCCAAATTCTACCCCCACTTGGGGCTTGACAACAGTTCTGCTTATGTCAGTGTAGAAACTCCACACAGGATAGGGGTGTACATTGTTCTAGACATCGCCATTAGGTGCTTGACTTATTAATCACACTCAGGTTGCGATGGCTTTAGTCAAAGCTTTATTCTTCTACCCCACCAAGCTGGCACATAAAGGTTAAATAATTAAAGAAAAAGAAATAGTCTTGACACAAATCAATAGCTAGGACATAACAAAGGCAGCATCTGACTCAAGTGTAAGTTGTTAAAGGACATGACTAGCACTGCAGAGGAGGTGCCAATCCCTCCCTAAATGTCAGTGGTGTGACTGATGCTCTTGAGTGAGAATGCCAATCAGTGCTTGCAAGGCTACAAATGGTATGTTTAAGTATTTAACCAGCTTAAATAATATCAAAGGCTTTCTGCAGCATAGCAATAGCTGCCTTATCTAGTGTTCAGTGCTGCTCACTGATCTGCAGTCCCTAAAAAAAGGACATTGCTCTGTTCCTCATGGATAGTTTTCCATTTCTAACTTCTGGAGCAAGCTGAGCCTTGTTATTACTTGCCCTTAAACTCTTAGATGAGGAGCAGAAGAAAGCTCCCTTCTCTGAACAGGCACTCCTGACCAATCTTCTTAGTACCAGGTCCAACCAGGTAAGAGAATTGAACTAATACCATACAGGAAACAATTAAAAAAAGTTTTTTTTCTACTTTTAAAAACTGTAGCAAGCAGCTTGCTAGAAGCAATACCACACATGAAAGGCTGAGGCAAGTGCTTCAGTCCCAACAGCAAATTTTCTTTCCCTACTGGCATCTCTTTCCCTTGCTATGCTTCTGGCTTGCAGTATGTGTGTCTTGTGAACTGTGGAAAGGAGTTAGTACAGCTGTGTGCTACAAATTTAAATGTGTTTTCAACAGTGTTGCAAAGATAGCAAAGAATATGTAAAAACATAGCAGATCTTTGCCTAGTGCAGGAGGACTTTTTTGTTTGGTCCTCAGCTCTGGGGGACTTTTTCTTCTTTTTCCGTTTTTTATCCTCAGCTCTGCCTCAAAGGACTGCCAACTACAGGAATGTCTAGATTGCCAAAAGACCTAGCTACAACTCTGCCTTGGCATGTGTCACTTGTGATGTGGATAGCTGAAATAAATAATGTTAATATAAATTTATGTGGAGACATTCATATATATATATATATATATATATATATATATATATATATATATATATATATATATACTGCTTTAATACATTAAAAATATGTAGCGTCTGTATCACCTTTTCAGCAAAGGTTGAGAATTTGATGGGAAACATATTTAAGTACATGACATTTAAGCAACTGTAAAGTGGACAAAGATGGACAAAATGATTAGCATTATGAAAAGTTATGAAAACCCACAAGATAGATGTGAAATAGCCCTGTAACATTTTCTTAACATTCTTCTTTTACTGAAAGAATAATATTACTCATATAAAATGTGTGGAGTTCAGAAAAGAGCAGCCTGTGCTGAGCAACTAAGTTATAACAAGGTTTTGCAGATTGCAAAGCAGACTGGAAATAAATGAATGAGTTTTAACACTCAAACTGAATTTCAAAATTATTACCTTTTAAAAACACTGCAGGGGTCTTGTAAACAAAGCAAAACAATGTTGCTGCAACAAAAACAAATGCCTTTAAATATAAACACAGAATGTGCCTGGAAGGGAATTCATAATTTAGCTGGTAAATTTAGTAGATAGTTGAAGTACTCCTAAGGTTCTTAATTAAACAGCGATGAGGACAGTGCGAACTCAGGGAAGTGAGTGGCAGAAGTATTTGCTATGTCCTTTATTCAGCAGCTAGCCCTAGCAACCAATGTTCACAACATGCATTCATTTATTTATGTATATATGAATGTATATAAGTATATAAGTTGGGCTAAACCAGATAAACAAATATTTTCAGAAGTGATGTGGAGGTGGGCTAAACTTGATCAGCAAATCTATTTTCAGAAGACATGGAGAATAAAAGTCTCTAGATGATACTACAAATTCAAAGCTTATATCATAGAACTACAGTCAGCAAAGCAAGCCAAAATGTAGTAACATATGTCAGAACTGCAAATCACAATCCTAAATGCAATATATAATATGTATATACATATAAACTATCTATCTATATTTATTTCATTGTTTGCTTCTTTGCTTTTATTAGAAAAAGAAGAGATAAGTAAGAATGGAAGAAACAGGAGAAAGGAAGGAATAAAAAAGGTAGTCATGAATGCAAAATGAATGCACGTTGATAATAGTGTATGGAGTGAATAAGTAAAGTGACTAATTGAGCACAGTACAGCCAGTGGTGTGTGCTAGTTTCATTTGACACTTTCTGTATATTGATTACTATGCATCAGCTACTGAGGTTGAGGATGGGTTCTTTAACTAACATTACATAACATGAAGTTATTCTTAGTTTGTGAGCTAAAGT
Organism: Protopterus annectens; assembly: GCF_019279795.1. Classification (NCBI taxonomy): domain Eukaryota; kingdom Metazoa; phylum Chordata; order Ceratodontiformes; family Protopteridae; genus Protopterus; species Protopterus annectens. The sequence goes on from NC_056745.1 coordinate 1,229,412,702, forward strand.
GTTGCATTTTACTGAAAATTGAAGATTGGCGCTATACATATTTTTTATTTGCTTTATTATCCTTTAGGGGTTTTTTGGCCAGATTAATTGAGTGTTCTGATAGTTATATGCCAAAATAATAAATTATGTAGGGCTGGGGTAGAATTATTTGTTCAGCAGTTTTTGGCTAATAATGTCTGCATGAAATTTAATTTCAGTGAATATACCAGTTAGCTTCTTGAGTATGGAACAGTGATATATGTTCTGTCTTCTAACTGATGTATAAACAACTTAAATTATTTTGTGCTTCTTCTGTAAGTTTCACACTAATGAAATCTCAGCCTAAATGGAGAATAAACGGCTGAGAGAATGCCATAGTATGGAATGGTTGGACCTGATGGATTATACCTTAAATCCTTCCAAGCTTGTCATAATTTTACTGCTGGACCATTAAGGCATATCATAAATGTTATCAACTTTTGTTTGAGTTATCCTTGACATTTGGAAATCTACAAATGCTATTGCATGTCTCAGACATGGGCCTGGATTTCTACCCTGAGTCTTAAAGGCTCATTTCTCTTGTATTAAAAAGTCTTAAATGATGCAGGTAGAAACATAGTGGGAGGTCTATGTCTTCTTCACTTACAATCACCTTGGCTTCAGAAAAGGGCACAGTAGTATTATAGGCCTGCTGTCATACATTAGTACCGTCATGAGAGGAATTTATGACAATGAAGATGAAGATTAACTAACAGTGGTGGTGTCTGTGGACATAGACATGACTTTTAACTCTGTATGCCAAGTTACTAACAAAGCTGTCATATGCCCAGTACCATATACACTTCACTGGTTTGCACGTTATTTGTATAATTCATTGTCCTTTTGTTTTTACTAATGCCCACAATTTTCAGTCACATGCAAAAGAGAGTGGAGAGGGCTCAGTCTTGTAATTGCCACCATCTACTCTTTTCTTAAACATCACATCCTTGATTTTATTTACCTATAGGAAAACTAGTTTATGTGGAAGGCGTGATCATCTTGGACTCGTGACTATTCTGCATCCAGAAATTAATGTAAATCACACATGCAGATTGACAAAGCTATTTAGAGCTCTAAAGGAAATCAGCCTACACGTTAGTCTTGGGAAAGTAAATCCATACTTTTTCCCCATCCAAAAGAGACATGCCCAGGTAAAGAACAACTACAGCAATGCCCCCCTACACCATGGTAAGGTTGTAGGGAATTAGTACAGAATTTCAAGTAGTTATGAGGCTTGGTGGTCCCTGTACTGACCGTTTCATGTCATATCCCTAGGACAAGAAATATTAATAACTGACTGCCTGCTACCTGTTACAGAGTAGCAAATGTTTTAACTACAGTCAAGAGATACACTTGGTAAATAGTTAATTCCCACACTGGAATATACCCTTCCAGCTATATCTGCAAGCTCTGCAAGTAATTTACAAATAATGCAGGCACTTCAAAATACAAGATACAGGTGTATTACTTGATTACCACTAACTGAATATCATTCACAACTATTATAAAGCAAGTGTGGCTTTCAGTGCACCATAAAGATACTTTCCTACTTGAAATCTTGATTTACAAGTTTAGAGCTCTTCATAAAACGTTTGACACTTAAAAGGATTATTAACGACATGAGCTATATGGTATTGCCTTTCAAATCACTCATTCCCCATCATTCGGAAAAATGGATATATACAGACCCCAATTTTATTATAAGCACTTTTGTTTAAACATTGCCAAACTTCTTCAGACATCTGAAGAAGTTTGGCAATGTTTAACTGAAAGTGCTTATAATAAAATTGGGGTCTGTATAAATCCATTTTTCCGCTTTGCATTGTTTTTTTGTTTTCAGCAGTTTTTTGTTGGTTTGTTTGTTTATTCCCCATCATTAATTAATGTGCACAGCAACAGCTTTTCAAATTTTCTTTCTTTATCACTGGCAAGAAACTCAATTTTAAATTCCTTCACTAATAGTTTTAAGTTTATACTGCAAGGCAAAACAAAGTGCACATGAAGTGTTGGTGTTACATTAACAATTTTTTTTTTATGAATGTGTACTTGCTCAACCAGAGAGGACAGAGGTCACAATGATTCTGAAAATCAGTCTATGATAACCCTAATACTGTTATTTTGTATTTAATTATAAAAAAGTATTTCCCCTTTTCATTGCAATAATGTCATGAGTAAAACAAGGGATCTAGTATTTTAATTCATCTACTTGTAACAAACAAAAATAGGATAAAATAAAATAACATTATATATATATTTTAATATAAGAAGGCAGTACATTTTGCTATAACCAGATGTGAATAATTGTGTTGTGTGACTACATCTTGAGCTGCACATATCTAAAATGGGATAAGACACTGCTTATCTCTGGAGAAACACTGCTCATACATCCTTGGAAACACCTCTGGAATGTTGGCAAAGCAGCTAAGAGTCGTTATTCACTTTCCTTCTGGATTTATTTTACCATTATTAATTTGGGATAGTAATGTCTGTTTGGTAAGACACAAGTGAAGGCCGAGAGTCCAACATATGCATATGTTTCTTTAAATATTTGGCACCTTTAGCCTTATTTAGAGACCCAGTACTGGGCTGTCTGAAAGTAAAGCTGATGGAACTTGTAGCACTACACATAATGCTTCTCGTCTTATTTGCATATGCTGTACTACCATAAGTTATGTATTATCAGAAGTAAACTTGAATGTTAAGGAGATCAAGTCATTTCATCTTTAGTTTTATAGTTTTACAGCTACACCATAAAGCAGTCTTTCTGAAAGAAATGCATTTTAAAAATAGAATCTCTGGATACAGAAATTCAATTTATTTATCACCACAAGTGGAATATCTAAAAGATCAGAATTATACAGTGTGTTGTGTGTCTTTATGTTGCAGGGGAGGAAGCCCTGAAAGCTTGTAGTATGTGAGAGTTTTGAAAGAGACAAACATAGTTTCATATGTTCATAGGTTCACAGGAGATTACTAGGCTGATGCCTTAAGAGCCCTTTCAAATCTAGCCGATATAATATGATTTTGCCTAATATATGGCCCCTAGGGGCAAGAGGATGGAATAGATTTGTATCTATGCATTGAGTATCTTAAAAATTGTCCCTGTCCATAAGGGACTTAGGCACTACCCCTAGTGTGAATTTTCAATTCCCCATACATTGAGCCAAACTGGTTTGAAGAGGGCCGGGGAATGGATCTGCTTAATGTGAATAAGAAGCCTGTTCCAAAGAAGAGGCAATCTACAAAACACATATCTGTCTCTCCAGTAGTTTTGTTTGAGTCACTAACTATGTCGAGATCCCTAGATCAGGTGACCCTCATACTGTTTGACTTGTGGATGTGCAGCAGCTCCATTAGAGCTGGATATATGAGTGCGTTGTAGGTCAGGCATAGGTTACCCCTTAATAGTCGGTAAGAGACAGAGTAAAGCAACAGGCCTTTTAGTCTGTCCTCATAAGATATGTTGTTTACACCCTGTACTTTCTTTATGAGGATTGTTGCTCCAGCTTATATAAGTGCCTAGTCAAGTACATGCCAAATAGTGTACTATACTCAGTTATTGATCTAATGAGGGCTGAGTACAGTGGGACTATAATTTACTTGGATCTGGATGCCATACATTTACTTATAAGTTGTGCCACATAGAAAGACTTCCTCAGCACTGTGGATACATGTCACTCAAAGTTCAGGATAGAATATATCTGTTTACTTAGATCTCTTACCTCAGAATTTACTTTAGATGTTGCAATCTGCAGGGTTATTTGACTTTCCAAAGTATATAATAGTGTATTTTTTCACATTTAGTTTTAGGCCATGGATCTGGCACCAATCAATTGTCTGATCTAGATTCTCGTGAAGAATATCTGTATTGTTGGGGGGATTCAATGATTGTCCCCATCCTGCAGTTGTCAGCAAACTTTGTCATCCAGAGGCCTTCCACATTAGACTTGACTTCAGAGAAGTATATTCTGAACAGGAACGGTCCCAGGTCTGAGCCCTGTGGCACACCACTAGTAACTGGACTCTTGCTGGATCTGAATTCACACACTTTAACTTCATGCGTCATGATTGTGAGCCAATTTGTATCCATCTGGTAATGTATGGATTTTTGCCCAGTTTTGTTTGTTTATTTGTAATACCTGAGTGGAGAATTGTGTCAAATGCCTTGGCCAGGTCGAGGCAGGTGGCATGCACTGTTTTACCCTCATCCATGGCTTTAGTGACTTTCTCAGAGAGATCCACCATATTCAGAAGGCATGACCTGCTCTTGACAAAGTTGAATTGGCTCGGTTCCAGTGTTTGGATGTTCCTATGTCTTTATTTATCAAGTCCATAATTATTCTTTCCATGGCCTTACATAACAGACCAGCAAAACTTATGGGGCTGTAATTTCCAGGGTTGGTAGATAGTATCCCTTTATGCAGAATGATGATTGTTGCTGCCCTCCAATCTATCAGGACAAAGCCAGTCTGGAAGCTGGGGTTAAATTAGAGATCCTAATTGGCCTGATAAGTCCTGATTTAAGCTGTATAAGAGGCAACCTTGTATATCGTCAGGACCCACTGAATCCATGTTTTTAGTCTTAAAGAGTGTGGTGGCAACCTGTTCTTTAGTGTTAATTGGTGGTGGAGTGGCAGAGGGTATTGCTTGGGGGATAACTGGGAGTGATAGTGAGGCGAAATTTTATCTGAATTTGTTGGCCAGCAGATTTGCTATATCTTCTGGCTAAGTATAAGTGATGCCATCTACAACTAATTCCCCACATTGTTTGGTGTTGCCCTTAAGATTGCAGGCATAACTAAAAATGCTGTATGGTCAACCTTATCTTTGGAGGCTATTTTTACCTCAAAGTCTGCTTTCAGAAATGTGACAAGTTCCCTGATTCACTTGTTTAAACTAAAGAGGTGCTTTTTGCTCTGTTGTGCACATTCCCTCTTACGTTTTTCACAGGATTTTCTTACTTCTGTTGTACAACCTATTAATACCAGGGATCTACCAGGGTGGCTTGGTCTTGTGGTTTGACCTGGATTTATTTTGGTCTGATACTGCTGTTTTTATGCAGTTGTTTATATAGTCATACGGGTCTATATTAGAATGATGAAACCTCACTTACGCGAATCCCGAAAGGCTGACACATAAACAGCGAACCGCATGAACACCAAATGTCCTTAAGTGTGAAATTCAAAATACTGAATCGTCATAGTTGTCCACACCATGTTTAGTGAGGTAAAACGTCAGTAGGAGATTCCCTTATCTGGTATAGCTCCCTAACGTAAATGTGCAATAGTTACTGACCTTAGGGTTAGAGTGCGGGTTAAGGTACATGCATAAATAGTAATACATTTATATTTATTTTGTTTGGGTAGGTAGTACGTAGCGGGTGGTGGAGTTGGCCAACTATGGCAATTTGATAGTTTGAAATTCATGATTAAGGATGTTCGGTGTTCTTGCAGTTAGCTGTGCATGTGTTGGCCTTTCGGGATTCATGTAAGTGAGGTTGCAGAATTCTAATATAGACCCAGTCATACATGGCTTTTGTGTATGCCTCTGCATAGGTTTCTGTGTTTTCTGGATTTGAGGTAGTTTGGAAACTAGCTATGTCATCCATTAATAGGGGGTAATTTACCTTAGAGAAGTTCTTAAAGTTTTTGGAGTTAGGTGGTTGGACTATTTTTACCTTTATTTCAAGGGAGACATTTTTGTGATTTGATCTTACAAGTGAAGACATCACACTAAGGGGGTTGCTGCACTCTCCTATATTTGAGTACCAGATCTTAAGATTTTTATCCCCGGTGTTAATGCAGACTTGCTGCTCCAGGGCATTTGAATTTACAAAGTCAAGAAATCTTTCAGCCTGCATGTTAGTGGTTGTGTATGCCTCCCAATTAATGGAGGGGTAGTTAAAATCACCCATGCATATGGTATTGGGTTGGATGGTAATACAGCAAATGAGTTTTCCCAAGGTTAGTTGAATATGGAGTAGCTCGAGCATGTCTTATTGTTTGACCAGCCTTAAGGTGTGCTTATCCTTTATGTAAATAGAGACACATCTGCCTTTTGTTCTTTCTTGTTTAGTGGGTGGTTGGAACATATAAAAGGCATTATAGCCATGCACTGCTGGAGTGCTTTCCATGGCTTTGAACCATGTTTTAGTAATTGCACAGATGTCAGCTTCTCCAGGAAAAGGAGAGCTTCCATGGACTGCAGTTTCTTGTTGAGACTCCTAGCATTGAGCAGTAGCAACTTTAGCTTGTCCTGAGTAGCTTTTGTTATGTTGGAAGGTTTGTCTGTTTGGCAATGCCTAAAAAAGGCACTATGAGGTGGATAATGTTTTGGCCAATATCTGAAAGCCAAGAGGTGACTGGTGAAGACCATCCCTGGCAAAGCAGAGTGGCCTTCAACCATGTCCTTCTAGGCTGATGAGTATTGGACCCCTTTGGAATAACATCAGTAGTTAAGCTAATTGTTAAAGTCGATCACTTTCTACTGGCATTGTAACATCATCCTTGCAGATGGCAGAATGCTGCTCAATGCTAGGCTCATACCTGCCTGTGGCACATATTCTGACAGCATAAAGGCTTAGCTCATAAGTAAGCTGCCCTTGCATGCCATTTTAAGCCAAGCCAATTCCCTTTCAAAGGTGAGAATCAAACACAGTCTCTTGTGCATGTAATGTAAATACCTTAACCATTATACCGACCCCCAAACAGAAAGACCATTATCAACAGTTCAAAAGATAGACACTGGAAAAGTGGCTATGGTGGTCCAAGAAAAGAAAACAAAAGTAGCATTGATCATTGAAATCACTATACCCAGTGACTACAGTGTCTTGCGTACAGAGAGACACAAAGTCATAAAATATCAGGATTTGCAGGCAGAAATGAGAGCAATGTGGAAGAAAGATACCCAGACAGTTCCAATAGTAGTAGGAGCAAAGGGTCTTATAAAAAAGAATCTACAATTTTATTTAAATATGCAACCAATACATGTGACTCCATACGAATTGCAGAAAGGGGTCATTACTGGGCACATTGCGGGTGCTGCGAAGAGCACTTCTGGCTGGCATCAAAGATTGAAACAATACTAATTTCATGAACTTTAATCATACTTTGACTTAGGAATGGGGTCCATTCCCATCATGGTATTAGAAACACAAAAGAGTCAGAGAAATTAAAAAAAAAAAAGAATAATGTAGGGATAATGTAAAAATTTCAGAATTACAATGTAAAAGTTTCAAAATTATAATGAGATACAAGGCATATGTTACATGTCCTATGCAGACTACCTCAAGGCCTTATCCCTGTACTCAGGCTGTTGAGGGGAGATCTATGCCTGGCATACAAGACATTGTCAGACCCCACCCTAATGGACTGCCTGTATATCTACAAAACAAACAGCACCAGAATCACCCATTTTAAAGACTTAAACCTTGTCTGTGGTATAAATAGGACCTACTGGAGAGACAGGTATGCATCCCAGAGACTACCCCTTCTCTGGAACAGGATCCCCATCCATGTGAAACAGAGTTTCTCCCTAACTCAATTCAAGTTTAACTTGTACAACTGGATGGGGAGCAGGAAATTCATCCTTGGTTTGGCACCTATGTCTCTAATGGACATAGGTAGCCTGTAAATGGTTCATCTCCCAAGCCCTGATTATAGTTATCAAGGGTAGAAGAACTTGTTAGAGATTTGGGATGCGTGGCTAGGCTTAAAAAGGCCCTTGTGATCATTAGCCTAGTAAACACCTATGAATCTATGAACCTATAAAAATAAATTGCTATTTAATAAAGCATAGGAAAGGGAAAAAGAGGTAATACCCTGAATTGTTACCGGCAATATACATGCATTGCTAAGAACCCGACAGACAGCAGTCTAAACCAAATCCTCTGGCATTTGCTGAATGTAAGAGCATATTCTAAATTAGTATTTCTTTCTCTGTGTTTACTACAATCACGTTTTTTTTAAGGACAATAGGTCATAAGAAATAAAATCAGAGTTTAGCCATGTATCTACACAGTTTAAGAACACTATTGACAAAATGCTAAGTAAAAAATAGTTTTACTTAAAGAATGACATAAATACACAAAATATATATCTTATTTAAGCCACAACATATAATGATACTTCATATTTTACCAAGATATGTTAAATATGTGACTTATTTATCAAGCTGTGGATTGGATTCATTACTGAGACTAAACAGAAATTCCTTAAGATTCCAAGAGCAGGATAACTTATTTCTTACAATTATTTCATTGAATTGCACTTCTGTAACGGTTAATCTACTACATTTTGCATTGCTATAAAGCTTTTTTACTGTTTCACTGCATTTATGCACTGTTTTATACTGTTTTAATTGTATTTTTCATTGCTAGATACTGTTTCACTAGTCTAGTTGCATGTTTACTGAATTACTTAACTGTAAACTGCTTTTTCATACTGAGAGTTCTATTTTCTGTTTGTGAGTGCTCTCTCCGTGCTTTTCTGTAAATTTTTGATTTTTTGAGGTTTCTGTGTTCTAGTCAGTTATCATATAACTGATTTGTTTGCAGGTAAAATTATTCTCTAGAGTCTCCTTGCTCTAGTATCTGTTTAAAACTTTTATTTAGTGGCTACAGCTAGTAGCTGTAATAGTTGGTGGCTTTACAGTTGCCTGCCCATACTGTATATTTGATCTGGGACACTCTTCCCAGTCTAGTGTCATTAGTTCATTCTTCCTAAAACAGAGAGAACATTTGTGAAGGCCAACCCACTTAGATTCTTAACCCTGAATTAACTTCTATTCCAGCTTTCTCCTTTTCCACTTTACTAAAAAAAAAAAAAAATTCCCCCCTTCCTGTAAGGAGTAGTCCAGATACAGGTTGTAGGCTCCTGAGCCCCCAAGCCTTTCTGTGCTGGAGGGAAGCCTTCTAGCTTATCAGTGGGAGTGGTAAGCGCTAGGTAACCTTTCTACCACATAAGGAGTGGTTTCTGAGCCCTGAAATTGTAGTTATTGGCCATTTGGGCAGTTTTTCCATCTCTCTCAACTTTCTGATTTAAAAGCCCGCATTTGCACTTATTTACCCCCTTTCCTGTAACTATAGTCCAGATACAGATTTGCTGTATCCAGGACTCTTTGTAAGCCTGAGCCGTCAAGCCTTTCTGTGTTGGAGGGAAGCCTTCTAGCTTATCAGTGGGAGTGGTAAGCACTAGGTAGCCTATCTACCACAAGAAGAGTGGTTTTTGGCCTAGATTTGTGGTTTATTGGCCTTTTGGGCAGTTTCTTCCATCTCTTTCAACTTTCTGGCTGAAAAGCCTGTGTTTGCACTTGTTTCCCTCCTTTCCTGTAACTAGTCTAGTCCAGATACAGATTTGCTGTGTCCAAGACTGTAAGGTTCTGAGCCCCACCCCCCAAGCCTTTCTGTGTTGGAGAGAAGCCTTCTAGCTTATCAGTGGGAGTGGTAAGCACTAGGTAGGCTATCTACCATAAGAGGAGTGGCTCATGGCCCAGAAATTGTAGTTTATTGGCCGTTTGGGCAGTTTTTCCATCTCTTTCAACTTTCCACTTTAAAAGCCCGTGTTTGCTATTGTTTCCCACCTTTCCTGTAACTAGTCTAGTCCAGATACAGACTTGCTGTATCCATGACTGTTTGCAAGCTTCTGAGTGATGCCAGGGCCTGCTCTTCAATATTTCCCTTAGATCTACTAGGTCTCTCTGCTCCTGCACTTATACCAGCTTATTAGTCTAGCACTTTACTAGACTTCTTGTAGCAATTATTGTAGCACACAAGTACTACCAGCACTAAACGTTCTACAAGGAAACAGATCTAGTACTTATTATCAATGCCCACACCGCCAGACATGTCTAAAGGTCAGTTCCCTGTGCTTTCTCCTATTAACCTGGTGAACTTGGGCATCCTGAGGCAATGTAGCAACTGCCTCATGTACACCGACAACCCTCTCCTCTTACCTTCCAAAACTCAGACTTGTGAGAGATGCACTTATATATCCAAACTGGAAGCCACGCACTCTCCAGCCAAGACCGGAATAGCTGGTCAAGAGGAGAAGGTCAACACTTGCACCACACCACATGGAACACATAGCCCTCTGGAACACACACCAGCACTGCCTTCACATAAAAACACAAACCACAAACCCACCTTCATGGAGGCTCTCAATAAAAATCTACCCAAGCAGCAGAGCCCTCCAGGGCAGAAACGCACTTGACCACCACAACACTAATCACAAGACAAATAAATCTCCTAAACAGTGTGCCACTCAACCAAAGCCCCTAAGGCAAAACAGCATCCCGAACACACTAGTCATAGGTGACTCGATAGTGAGGCACACTGATGTCCTACTCACTAGGTTGAATAAGGAGAAAGTAACAGTCTGCTGCCTGTCAGGTGCCAGGATCTGACACATAATGCATGCACTCAGGTGACTCAACAACAGGTACAAATATGACTCTGTCATTGTACATGTGGGTGTGAATGACCTGAGATGTACCTCCCTGGACTACATGAAAAAAGACATGGAGGAGTTCTCGGATTGTGTAGCCCAGGCGGGTATGATTCTAGCCCTGAGCAGCATCCTACCATCACCCAGAATGATACCACAGTACAAGCAGAAAATGATTGATTTCAACAATTGGCTAAGTTTCTGGTGTCATTCTAAGGGGATCCAGTATCTGTCTGTCTGGGATGATATGAGTGACAGACCTCGATGCTTTGCCAGAGATGGCTTGCATCTGTCACCCCTGGGCTTCTGGATACTGGCCAAGGCTCTTGCCACCCTTATAGTGCCTTTTTAGGCGGTGTTCCAAAGACCAAATTACCACCATAACAGCTACAAACAAATGCAATCTGGGAGTCATGCTGCTCAACACTAGAAGTCTAAATCTCAAAATGCACTTGCGCAAAGCACTCCTTAAAATGGAGAACATAGACATTTGTGCTGCAACAGAGACCTGGTTCAAGGCAACAGAAAGCACCTCTGCACTACCAGGCTATAACTCATTCCACACCTTTCAGCCCCAGAACTTAGATCGAAGCTCCAAAGGTGGTGGTGTCTCCATATTCATAAAGGATGCACACACCTTCAGACTGGTAGCCCAACATAACTCAAAGATACTTCAGGTGCAGCTAACATTGGGTAAGACAGCGATTCATGTCATAGCCTGCTATAGGTCCCCAACCATGTCCCAAGACTCGCACTCCACATTCCTAAGCACTCTGGAGAATATTAGGGTCCAACCTAACACTCTCTTGTTAGGTGACTTCAACTACCCCTCCATTAATTGGGTAAACTACTCATGTACCAATACACTTGCCCAATGTTTCCTGGAGTTCATTAATTCCAATGCCCTGGACCAGCTCGTTCTTACCCCCACTAGAGGTAGCAACATCCTTGACCTGGTCATTACTAACATGGGTGACCGTTGCTCTACACCAATAGTCAGCTCCTCCCTGGCCAGATCTGACCACAAACTAATCACCTTGGAAATCCACATCCCTCCCACCCCGCCCCAGCAAAGTTAACCAATACCCAATAGAACCAAGACACTCTTCTCCAAAAAAAGGAAGCCAATCTGGTGGTCCCCTGCCATAAACAAACTCTACAACAGAAGGAGGAAACTGATGCGGAATAAGGTGAAGTCCCAAGATTGGAAAAACTCCCTTATCTGCCCCAACAAAAAGTTGAGATCCCTCATCAAGTCCTCTAAAGGTAGGTATGAAAACAGAATTGTAGCAGATAGTAAAGACAACCACAAGGCCTCCTATAGTTATGTAAAGAATCTCCATGGCAATACCCAGATTTGTTCTGAGCTAGTGCACAATGGTAACTCCTCTACTGAGCCAACAGATATTGCCAGTATACTGGCCGACAGATTCACTGCCAACTTTACACCCCTCTCCCACCCAAAGGACCGGTCACAATACTAGCAGATTGCCAGGCACCCAGTATTACTGCTGCACAGGTTAAAACAGCACTGTCCAAGGCCAAGAATACAGCTTCTATGGGACCTGACAATATACCTGGCTGTGTTCTACATGAACTACAGAGTGAACTGGCACCTCACCTGTATGCTCTGTTCAATCCCAGCCTCACCTCAAGCTTTGTCCCTGCCAAATAGCGCACTGCTAGTTATCCCTCTCCACAAAGGAGGAGTGACTACAGACCCTGGGAACTATCTCCCCATTAGCCTGATGAGTCTCATCTGCAAAGCTATGGAATGCATCATCATGGACCTAATAAACAAGGATATAGGGAATCTCCAAACTCTTGACCCCACACAGTTTGGTTTTGTGAAGGGTAGATCATGCCTGCTCAACTTGGTCGACTTCTTTGAGTCAGTCACCAGAGCTGTGTACTGTGGTATCACGTGAACAGAGTGAAAGCAAAGTAATGCCCACTACAGTCATTTAAAATATGCTTATGTGAGCTCATTAGTTACTTCTATATTTTTAATATATTTCAGACTGACAACCTGGGGATAACACCATACAGCCTACCTAGATCTGGCCAAGGCTTTTGATACCATTCCCCACTCAGGAATCATAGATAAACTCACTAAACTTGGCATCAACCCGTATATCACTAGGTGGGTTGCAAACTGGCTCACAGATAGAACCCATAGTGTGAAAATAGCTGACTCCAAGTCATACTGCCGATTAGTCATGAGTGGAGTCCCACAGGGTTCGGTCCTTGGTCCTCTCCTGTCTGGTATCTACTTCTCTGAAGTCCAGGCCAACACGAAGGGACTCTGGCTAACAAAGTTCACAGACGATTGCAAGTTGGGAGCTATTATTAACTCCCCATGTGATATTGACATCCTACAGAATGGCATCACTGTGACCAATGACTGGTGTCAGAACCATGGCCTTAAGCTCAATGCCAAAAAATGTGTCATCATCCTCTTTGGGAAAAACCCAGTTCCCATGAATTGTCACATTGATGGCTGTCCACTGAACACAGAAGACATTGTAAGAGATCTGGGAACACAGGTTGACAGCAACCTCTCTTTTGATCACCACATTGCCACTGTGGTTAGAAAATCTTTCTATGTGGCACATCTCACTACTAAGGGTTTTGCATCCAGGAAGAAAGTGGTCATTGTCTACCTCTACTCTTCCTTCATTAGGCCAATCATCAAGTACAAAGCCCCATTTGGCGTGTACCTCACTAGACACCTACAACAACTGGAGAGGCCACAAAAGTACCTCCCAAAGAGGATCCTTGGCCTTAAACATTTGTCCTATATAGACAGACTAAAAAAACTCCAACTATTCTCTCTCTTATATCGCCTACTCAGAGGCGATCTCTGCTTGACTTATAAAGCCATGTCTGACCCAGCTCTGTTAGAAATGCTACATCTAATGAAATCCCAATCCCTCTGCTCTACATGCTCCAGAGACCTCAACCTCATTACCACAATTAATAGAACATGCTGGAGGGACAGGTTCATAACCCAGAGACTGCCCATGCTATGGAACAGACTTCCCATACATGTCAACAGAGCACCTCGCTGACCCTCTTCAAGAGAAATCTTGATGAGTGGATGGGAAACAGAAAATTCAACCTGGGGATAACACCAGTGGCTCTACTCGACAGAGGCACTGGGAACTAAGGTTGAGTGGCACTATGCCAGGGTAATCCTATGGCTAGGCTTGTAAAGGCCCCAGGGCCATTAGCCTAGTACACACCTATGAACCTATGAACCTATGAGATACAGACAAGTAGACACATATGCAACATTCAAAGATGCAATGCATTAATATTTCTGAATGTATATGTACATAGGCATCTTGCTATTACAGATTATTTAACTTTTATTGTTCATTTGTTAATCAAAAAAGTCCACTATGTGAAGATACGTCTTTTCAAAAATCCATGGGAATATTGTCCCTTTTAAGTGACTTGCTCAGATTCACAGAGTCAGTATCATAGAGGATGAGGTAATCAAACATGGGACTAGTGGTTGAAGCTCAGCAGTACCTGATAACCTTAATCTCATGGACTAAACAGCTACATATTTAATGTAAAATTATATTCCAACAGAATAAAATAACACATATATTGATTTAAAAGAAATGGTGTAGGAGGCAAACCGAAATAAATACAATTTATTTCTTGCAAAATGAAATAGCACTATACATTCCTTTTAGTTTGTCACATTATTATGACTATACAAATGCTTCCATCTGGCTTTAGCATTTTGTAGGATGTCAGAATAAGGTTTGTACATATCTGCCATAAGTCTCGTGAACAGAGTGAAAGCAAAGTAATGCCCACTACAGTCATTTAAAATATGCTTATGTGAGCTCATTAGTTACTTCTATATTTTTAATATATTTCAGACTGCCACCCTAACTTCTAGCATAAAAGCTATTACAGTTGCAAACTGCTACGCATATAAAGTGATGATGAAGTGTTTGATTTCATTAGCCAGCACATTGCTTATTAACTCCGGGACTGAATCTCACAGGCATTCTCTCTTTTTTTTTTTTTCTACTTGCTGGCCAGAGTTTAAGCCATCATTGAAAGTGAGTGCTTTACTTCATTAAAATAAATGGTTTTAGTATGGTCCTTGTCTACAGTACTGCACCCCCTCCTCACCTACACACACCGCGCATACAATGGCATAGAAACCATTAAACCCGCAGTCAGCTAGAAAATGAGAATTTGTGAGCCTTCAGTAACAGAAGATAATTACTACAGATTAAGGGCAGGATTGGAATTCCGTGGAAGGAAAAAAAAAAGACAAATTAGAGGCTATGGAATCCATTTAATTTAGTACATTTTACAAAAGATCCCCCCCCCCCCCCCCATTATGCTAGGAATTAAACATGTTCTAATTGCACTTGAGTACCTATTTACTACTCACCCACTGGCTACAATTTAGAAACAAAATTACATTTCTTATAATACCAGCTCTGATCTCCTGTTAGGTATTCAATTTTCTAGTTTTTTTTTATCCCAGTTGTTTCATCTTAGAAGTCCAGGACATTATTAGTTATTTATTTCATAGTTGGCGTATACTAAACAGTTTATGTAATTAGACTCAAAAATGTCTGTTTCTGAGGACAGTTTTTTAGCTGTTATCCATAATCATCTGTGTATTTGGTCTGGTGTGTTTTGGTCTGGGAATCAGAGCAAGGTAAGGTAATGACCCCATAACAAGATTTACTCAACCTCCATTTACCTGCTGTGTGGTTCTGGGCAAGTTATTTAACCAGGAAATGCTCCCTGGCCACTCCTGAAATGATACTTGTGCCTAGAAGGTTCATTTGTTAATAAGTGAATAAAATAAAAGATTAAGAAATAATAAAGAAAACAGGACCCTTTACTCTCATTTTTTCATGCATCAGAAAAAAACTCCCGCTGCTTGACCCTTATTACTATAGAGATAAGAGTTGTCACTTCCTCTTACTAACATGCTTAGAACATACAGTTTTACTGTGGTATATTACAGTATAGTATTAGTATAGCATAGTTAGACTTATGCTACCATATAGCACTGTGTTCATCTGTAGCATAAATTATGTGCTGTGAAGAATTGAAGTGTGGTCCAGCACTTCACAATCCCACATAACAGATATTATTCAGCAGATAAGGAGTTACTTCATTTGTAACTGTAGAAAAGCTGTTTTGTTAATTTATTTATTCTAAAATCTGCATTTACAGCCCAGTCATTCACTATATTTCATACAAGATGCTTTTGATTTGGATTTAAATCAGAACATGAAACCCCATAATAACAATATGTGACTAGATATACCCCGGATGAATTTTGCTTTTTTTAACTTATTTCAACCACAAATATTACATGACTAATAGTATCCTTTCTAAATGCCATGCGTTCATCTTTTCACAGAAAGCTGTATTAACTTATTAGTTAATGATGCAGATGGTGTTGCTTAATAATTTTCATAGTCTTTTGCAACTATAAAACTACATTATAAAAATGTAGACAGAAGCTAAGCCTGCTACAATGCTGTAAACAGTGTAATTTTCTATCACCGAAAGCTTCTGATTAC
Source organism: Protopterus annectens (assembly GCF_019279795.1). NCBI lineage: Eukaryota > Metazoa > Chordata > Ceratodontiformes > Protopteridae > Protopterus > Protopterus annectens. Next base: position 1,229,428,741 of record NC_056745.1, read on the forward strand.
CTTTTAGAAAATGCATTTTACTATTGTAGAGTATGTACTTATCTAACTATGTGACTTGCGTGTAAGAAACAAATGAGTCATAATGAAATACATATTGCAAAAATAAAATAAAGAAAATAGTTTAATGTGGCATTTTGATCTTGGGTCTTTTCCAAAAAATATTTCGTTTTTTTTATTTAATTTTATTTCAGTTATCATTGTTAACCATGAAAGTTCAACTGGGCTAAGTCTATTTACAGTGGAAGCCCGGGGAGAAAAGATGTGTCAGATACATTTAGGATACTAATGACAAAATTCTTTTTTCACAAAGGCAAATTACATAGGTAGTTCTTAAGACATTAAGATATGAACTGCTGGTAACTGCTCTGTACTATTCAAAAATAAAACAGGTATTTCTTCTGTGGTGACATTATGCATACTATTCAATTCCAAGTACAAAACATTTAATATGAAACAGTTTGTGTGTAATATATCTGACAGACAGACATCAGATATGACTTACATTCATAGAAAGTTATTGAAATTAGCTGTGGGAAAAAAAGCACCATAGCTGCTAAGTCAAGGTTAATTGGGCTACGAATTCTAGGGTACTTATAGTCACAGAACCTGGTTATAAGATAGTTTTGGAGAGTTTTTGAAGTTGATGGATAAAGTGTGGCAGTAAAAAAATAAATAAATAAAAGTGGGGACTGAGATACAAAGAACATTTAGGAGAAGAGACAGAACGATTTACTATATAGAAGAGAATGGAGGTTATAAAAGGACAGGGAGTGTGAGCTGACAAAGGAAAATAGAGTACCCAGGTGATGTGCAAGTGCAAGATCACATGTGGTTTTAGTGTTATTTTAGTAAGAACTTGAAGGGGGGGGATAGCTTCAGGGTCTATGTATGTTTGGTTGGAATTCCAGATATTAGACACATCATTGGAGTATAATGAGTCACCGGCTGAGTTATAACACTTTATTATGACTGCAAAGTGTTTATTGTTTGAGAATAGTGTTGCACGGTATCTTTTAGAGTAACATTTTTCTGGTGCATGTGCAAGACTGTGTGTAGTAAAAAGGTGTGAGTATGTTAATTAGTTAAACTACAAAAGCCATTTTAATTATTTCAGGGCTGTGGCTTCATTTTTGCAACAGGTGGAGAGACTATTTTTTTTTAAACAAGGAAATGCATATATAAAATGAATAATAAAACATTAACCCAGGAATTCATTAATGCTCCTAGCATAAGCCATACTGCTCATGCTCGAAAAGCCCTTCTAGGGCAATGTGCCCATTTGCAATTCAGAAAAATGCTAGTTGTGAAGAGGTAAGACCACATTAGTAACTAATATGCATGTTTCTTGAATTGCAATTTCTATAGCATCATGGCCAGTCTGAGCATCTCTGTAGTAATCTGCTGCTTCTGTAGACAGTAACATTCCCCTCATCACACACACACACACACACACACACACACACACACACACACACACACACACACACACACACACACACACACACACACACACACACACACACACACACACACAAAATCCAAACCACAGTCCCTGTACCTCTCCCTAACCTGTCTACCATCCCATGGTTTCCCCCAACTTGTAATACTTTAATGCCATTATGGCATGTATGCATTACGCATTTGTGGTCTTGAGTAATCCATCACCGGCCAGTACCTTTTACAATGTGTGTGCTGGTCTGACAATACCTCCATGGTGTCCAGTGGTCTCCCCCACCCCCGATCCCTCTGTACCATTGGTGTATTCCCTAGTTTCCAGTGGTTCCATATCCCTCTGATCTTCATACTACAGTTATTGCCATTATGGCATTTATATTATGTCCAGTACCCCCCCATCCTGTTATGCTCTTCTGTGCCTTATGGCACTTTAAGGAATTTTCCCTTGTGTCTAGTGCATCCTGCCCTCAACCCACAAGCAAAATGGCATATATTACCCATCACAGTTTCCTTTGACATAATATGGCTGAATTCAGCAATCCATTTCCCAATTTGCTCCTCTCCTTATCACACAACTCATGTGCTCTAATTTTCTCCATGTTTTAATGTTGTTTCACATAGTATCCATCACTTCCATATTTTTATTTCTGTCACATGGTGGTATAAATGTTAGCTTTAGGTAATATGGTCACATTGACTGATGCGGATGTGGCACCCTGATCTTCCTGTAAAAATAACAAGAGGGTCAATTATGACAAGCATAACTTAAATTGTCTTTCACATGGCTTGCATTAGCTCAGTTCTGAATACTCATTCAAAATATATACCTCAGGGTCTCCTCACAATTCATGTATGCCACAATCGAGCTGCACACTTACAAACATAGTTTACCAGTCACATATATGTTCCTGCTTTGACCTGGACATCACCTTCTCCACTCAATGGCATCACCAATAGAGGACAAAAGGATACTATACATTTCTTTACTAATTACATATTAAAAGGACAATTCAAAAAGTCATACTGTTTCATCAAACAATACATAGTAATCACAGCTGATATTATGTTAACCATAAAAATATTTCCACGTCAGTTTAACAATAAGGACAAATTAAGCTCAATGTAAATTAGATACTAAAGCAAAATGTTAATCCATGCTGTGCACTGTTTTGTAAGGTGTATTGCCCTTCATCAATATTTATAACTGACTCTAGCTTTATCTGCTCCTGGATATATAAACTTTCTATCAATCTCTAGCTTTTATCCTTCACAGAGTATTTATGTTTAGTGAAACTTATAATAAACTATTGAATAATTGAATTGAACTCTGTAACTCAAGGCTAAATCTTCTTAAGAAAAATAAATATTAAATCTACACGATAAATACAATGACCTTCTTGATCGAACAAATCAGAAATTATACCTTCCTTCATGTCTGTCTACTGATGCTCTAGACATTCCAAAACTTTGTGTAAATAAGTCTTCTTGCAATTACTACATATTAGTTTTTACGCATACAAGTTCAAAGACTTCCCTTGCTCAAGCAACTCATTAAAACATTACTTCAATTATCCAGTCACCATTCAGTATCAGTGTCTCCTATTTTGCTTGAACTTCAGTGTTGTCATCCAGTTCATTTTCATCAATTTAACAATCCAAACAAGTTAGTTTGATTTACTACATAAGCAATATAGCTTTATACATATTACTCTAGGTTCAATCGTTTTATAACTGTTAAATATTTGGCCTAGACACACAAGGTGAGGAACTTAGCTTCTCAGCGGTTTATTGCAGCAAACTTTTGTATACATAACAACCCTTTACAGCCAAAAAGTTTATAGTGATCTGTTTCAACAGTAGTATACATTATTCTGTATTAAACTATCAAGAAGAGAACTAGATATCCCATGTATCTTGTTATTAATTACCATAATATATTATAAAGTACCCACACAAACTATTGTAATGAGTATTAACATACAAAGTTTAATAATTATAATTACAATGGGAAAACTCAATACTTATTACAATATAGCTTCAATAATATATTTACCAAGCCTCTATAGCAGTGTAATGCCTACCATTCATAGTGAATTGTAATACTTTCATTTGGTTAATCATCTCATTTTAATTAGTTTAAACAAACAAAAGACAAAGGCAGTCTTAACATATTGTTCTCTGCTAAGTTTAAAAAAAAACGTGTAATAAAGTCTTTCTGCAACATATTACTAGCAATGCATGTTTGCAATGTGGGGAGCTAGCAATGTGTTCGTGCAAACTGTGATTGCAGTATGTATAAAGCAGAGTAACTGATGAGTTACTTGTAGTATATGAGCACTTGCAGTGGTCCAGTACAGAAGAATGGGAAGCATCCGTGTGCATGTGTGTATGTGTGTGTGTGTGTGTGTGTGTGTGTGTGTATGTGTGTGTGTGTGTGTGTGTGTGTGTCTCTGTACATGTCAAGTGGGCAACACACTGAATGTTTGGGTGTATGTATTTGTTAGAAAATGTCAGGGAGGGGGCGTGGCCAAGATGGCTAAATGAGAGCAGCAATTGGTGAAAGCTCTGTATCTGAAAAGTTTTCTCTGACTGAAAATATAATAAAAAGATTAAAATTTGGAGACACTTGTCAGCTAATTGTATTTACTAATAGTGAGAGAAAAGATTTATAGCTACATGCTCTTCAAAAGCTATCATTTTCCTGTCAGAATTTCAACTGCTTGGTTAAGAGAGAGGAGATTTCAACATGAGCCACTCAAGAAATGGTACTCAGGATTCTTGTGTTAAAAAGACATACAGTAACTAATATCTAGTATGCAGCATGCATTACTTAAAATAAACAAATTGGATATCAAACTAGAGAGTTTCAAAGAAGAGATAAGAAATAAACTGAAACATTTAGAAATTCTTTTGAAACAACAAAGTACACAAATCAGAAGTATGGAAGAAACTTTAAATGATCATAGAGGAAGAATAACTGAAGGTGAGTCCTAGACTGAATTTCTTTTAAAACAAAATGACTATCTCATAGAAAAACTTGATGATTTAGAAAATAGACTGTAATAAAATAACATCAGAATTTATGGTATACCTGAAAAGTATGAGGGGACAGTATAATAAACGTCTTAACTACCTGGTTACGTTTATTTACATAAAGCATTAAATTTGTTTGAAGCCACAGTGGTGCAGTGGTAGCATTGTTGCCTCACAGCAAGAGGTTCTCCTGTTCGATTCTCAACTGGAGTGCCTTCTGTGTGGAGTCTGCATGCCCTCCCTGTGGTCGAGCGGCATTCGAAAGACATGTGTGAATGGGCGTGCTTTCATTGAAGGTTGGGCTTCGGGCTGGAAACTCAACACCATAAAAATCTACTGCCAATTATTAGCAGACCGGAGTGCTGCTGTGGCAACCCCATACCGAGAAAAGACGAAAAAGACAACAACATTACATCTGTTTGAAACTTTATCTTTTGGAAGTGAAAGGGTACACAGATCCCCGTGAGGACCTTCAAAGAAAGAAAACTTACTACCACATTCAATTATAGTTAAGTTCATGTCTAGCTTAGAAAAAGATCAAATATTAAAAACAGCATGGTCCAGCCCACCTATAAAACAGGTGAACAAATAGATTTGACAATGATTATTTCAGTAAAGTAATAGAAAATCCTGTTCACCACTGGTCAAGGAACTTAAAAAAATACAGTGTTAAGGCCACTTTGGTGTTTCCTGCAAAGACCAAATTCTTTCTTTCTGAAGAAACCAGAATATTTAACATGCTGCAGGAGGTATGCACTTTTGTTATCAGCACTGGACTACATGAAGAAAGACATGACTGAGTCCTCTGAATGTGTGTCTCAGGTAGGTATGTCCCTAGCCTTGAGCAGCATTCTATCCTCACCTAAGATGATACCACAATATAAACAAAAAATGATTGACTTCAACAATTGGCTTAGTTTCTGGTGTCATTCTAAGGGGATCCAGTTGCTTTGCCAGAGATGGTTTTCACTTGTCACCTCTAAGCTTTCGGTTACTGGCTAAGGCACTTGCCTCCCCCATAGGTCTCAAGAACAAAATTTCTGACATGAAAATATCACTCACAAATAAATTAAAGGTTATGCTGAGAGTTTAAATAAGAAACTGCACTCTCTGGAAGCAATCCTCTCCCTGGAGAATGTTGATGTCTGCGCAGTCACAGAAACTTGGTTCTGGGCTGCAGAGAGTACCCTGGCCTTGCAAAGCTACAGTGCTTCCACATTTTCAGACCAAAAAATGAACGAGTAAGAACCAAAGGAGAAGAAGTATCTATCTTTCTCAATGATAAATACACCTCTAGACTGGTTAGACAGGACAACTCTATGGAGTTACTCCAAGTTCAGCTGTGGGTAAGACCCACCTTCAAGTCATTGTTAGCTATAAGCTCCCTTCAATGAACCACAATACCTCTGCTGCTTATTTGGTCCTACTTGAGTCAATCAAATGACAACCAAACACTATAGCATGGCTGATTTTAACTATCCCACCACTGACTAGGAAACTTATACCAGTACCAACAAGCTTGCACAAAGGTTCTTGGACTTTTTTAACACTAATACCCAGAAACAAACAGTATGCAACCCCACAAGGTGCTCAAATATTTTCGACCTGGTCCTCACCAACATGGGTGACCATTGCACTACGACAAGTATAGGACACTCACTGGTTAACTTCAATCATAAATCAGTCACATCTGAAGTAGCTATAATACTTGAACCTCTGTTAGGTGAAATCAGGCTAAAAAACAATCATCAAAGCTAATTATACCCTCCTAATGGATGGCATAATTTCCAAGATCTTGTTCCCATAGATGGCACTGACAACTATACTGAGATATACATAAATGCTCTGTAAAATCACTTATCCAAATGCATTGACACTGCTGTACCTCACAGGATCAAAACAAGATCCTTAAGAAAAACAAGCCACCCTTGTGGACATCTAGTACTAATAAATTATAAAACAAGAGGAAGAAGTTGCTGTCTAAGAATAAAAAAACAGAGATCCCAGCACTGGAAGAACACCATCCTCTGCTTGAACAAAAATAGACAACTTGTAAAATCCTTTAAGGGCAATTTGAAAACAATTTAGCAACTATAGTTAAGGATAACCGCAATGCATTCTTCAGCTATATCTGTAACCTAAAAGGTAGGACCTAGACATGTGCTTTACTAGCTGTGGATGACATCAGATTGCACTGATCCTGCAAAAATCGCTAACCTATTAGCTGACAGGTTTGGCAAAAATTTTACCCCCTGTTCCCTCCAAACATTAAACAAAGCATTCCCTCTACATCTCCCCCACCTTGCATCTCCAGAGAGCAAGTGATTACTGCTCCAAGGCCATAAACAAAGTCTTAATGGGAATGGATGGCACCCAGGTTGTATGTTAAATGGTCTAAAACACAAGTTAGCAACTCCATTAGGTACTCTGTTCAACCATAGCCCGGGTACTGGTTTTGTCCCTGGAAAATGTCAAACAGCAACCATCATCCCCTTTCATAAAGGGAGTACAGCGACAGACCCTGGGAACTGCAGACCCATAAGCTTAACCGGCCTTATCTGTAAGGTCTTGGAATGAATCATCATGGACCTTATAAATAAAGATAATAGGTGATTTACAAACCCTCGATCCGACACAGTTTGG
>NC_056745.1:1229765871-1229770871 GCF_019279795.1 Protopterus annectens
CATTCCTTAAGCTTGTGTTTGTATCAATACAGTATTTCAACATCAATATAGGATTGCTTAAGAAATTAAAAAATACCTACAGCGTATTTTATTGTGATTCAGACCAAACCTATCACTACAGTAGTTTGCAAAAATGATTAGGCATTCCAGTTGTGTAAGATACAGCTGAATCAGATCTATAACAAGGGAGGTGCATTGTATTCAAAGCTATCTTTATATCAATGAAAAATGCTATGAAAGCCATATGATTATGGTGTGGATTCATACAAATACGTTGCATTTCCGGGTGAGTCTTGTACATTGAGTGGTGCTATATAGCAACACAGGGCAAACACTGAATATCCAATTGAAAACATGCCGCACCACTGAGCAGCTAGCTGCACTTCAGGATGTACAAGTGAGCCATGCAGCAAGTACGCAAATAGACCAAGTTGGGCAATGAGATTACGCACGTTTGTAACGACGTGCAGTGAAATGTATACCCAAAGAGACAAGGGAGGATCCATAGATCAGCTGCAAGCTACTCAGCCTGATCTCATGAGGAGAGAAGACATTAGCTCCATCTGATCTCAGGATAAGGCAATGCTTGCACTGAGTACTCTGCACATGTTACTGTGTGTGACAGTACCAAGCAACACATGCACAGTAAACATTCATGTGTTACTTGCAGCTGTATGCTGTGGTGTCTGCATGTTTAGGCACATGTTGGATTTGAGAGTCTCACCCAAACAAATGACTGGTGACAGAAACATGGCCTCAAATTGAATACCAAAAAATGCATCATCATCCCTTTTGGGGAGAATGATGTTTCCACAAATTATCACATTGATAATAAGGTATTAAGCATGCAATCAGTCGTAAGGGACTTCGGAACCCAGGTTGATAGCAAACTGACTTTTGACCAGAATACTGCCTCCATTGTACAGAAAGCTTTCTACATGGCCCACCTCATTGGTAAGGGTATCTCATCCAGGGACAAGGTGGTCATTACATCCCTGTATTTTTCCCTTATAAGACCAATTATTGAATACAATGCCCCTTTTGGCATGTACTTCACAAAACACATGCAGCAGCTGGAGAGACCACAGAGAATCCAGAGCCTCACACATCTACCATACACAGATAAGCTAAAAGCCCTGTCCTTCTACTCAGTCTCCTACAAATGCCTCAGCGGTGAACTCTGTCTGGCTTACAAAGCAATCTCAGACCCCAGTCTAATGGGACTGCTGCATATCCGCAAGCCAAACTCCACTCGAGTAACCCACATGCGAGACCTCAACCTGGTCTGTGACATCAATAGGACTTGTTGGTGAGACAGATTTGTGTCCCAGAGACTCCTCCTTTAGTGGAATAGACTCCCTCTCCACGTAAAGCAGAGTAATTCATTAAACCTTTCTAAGCGCAACCTGGATAACTGCATGGGGAACAGAAAATACACCCCTGGGATTCCACCTATGCCCCTGTTGGACAGTGGCATAGGGTGCTGACTTGTTGTAACATGGGCTAAATTCTTGGCTAGGCTTGTAAGGGCCACAGGGCCAATAGCCTAGTAACTTCCTATGATCCTATGATTGTATGAAAGGCATGTACACAAAAGAAAAACAGGTTCAACAAGCAGTGGGTGACAGAAAAGGACCATACATAGGAGTATTGATGGCTTCCTCAACACTAATATTAAGAAACATTCTGGTTGAGACAGAACATAAGAAAGGAAGACTGGGAAAGCAGAGTATGAAAGAGGAATATGTTAATGGGTGCAGGACAGACAGACAAAGAAAGACTAGCACAAACAGAGAACAAAATGCATACAAAATATAGAGAGGCAGGAAATTTAGATGACATCTTTGATATGGGCTTGAAGTGAGGAGACAACATGGGAAGATGATCTTGAATGAATATATCATGGCACTGGAATAAATCATTTAATATAAAATAAACCAACCATGTTGACAAGATGAAATGCATCTGTAATCCAAGAAAAAACATTACGACTAAGCACTTTCAGTTGCATAGAAGATGAATCAGACTTCATCAGAATCTATTGAAAATAGCACTAAATATCCTACTTAAAGCAATTCAAATAATCACATGAGAGTTGACTTTTCTTATGGATAAATACATATTTAAAAACTTTTAAATATATGCATATCTGCATTCAGTCACTCAAGAGTCTGAATTATATTTAAATGAATTGTAATGATAAGCAAGCAATAATGTCTGGCAGGGTATGTGTTAATGTGTAATTAAAGCCTACCCAAGGCTTTTTAAGGGAAACAAAATCAATGTTCCACAAAAAAATAATAAATAAAAATAAAAACTTCAAAACATTACATATATATATATATGTTCATAGGTTGGTACTGGGCTATCTGCCCGAAGGCATATATTAGGCATATATTAGCCCAGCCATGTTGTGCGGTATTCAACGCCCCTTTAGTAGTTCCCTAGACCCTTGTACTAGCAGCTAGTACCCTTGGCTCCTATCTAGTAGTGCTGTTGGTATGATCCCCGGTGTGAACTTTCTGTTACTGTTACCCATCCACTCATCAAGGTTCCTCTTGAAGAGTGATAGTGAGGGGCTCTGTTTTATGTAGATCGGGACCCTGTTCCATAGTAAGGGAAGTCTCTGCGAAGGGAATCTATCCCTCCAGCATGTTCTATTCATTGTTGTTTTGAGGTTTATATCCCTAGAGCATGTAGCTTGAATAGATTTGGTTTTGGTAAGATGGAGCATGTTCAACAATTTTGGGTTGGACATGGCTCTGTACGTTAGACAGAGATCGCCTCTGAGAAAGTGGTATGCAACAGAGAACAGACTTAGCTTTTTCAATCATGCTGCATAGGGCAACTGTTTGAGGCCAGTAATCCTCTTGGTGAGGTACCTCTGTGGTCTCTCCAGCTGCTGGAGATGCCTAGCCAGGTACATTCCAATTGGTGCATTGTACTCAATAATGGGTCTGATGAGGGAAGAGTAGAGGGGCACCATTACATCCTTAGATCTTGATGCGAACCCTTTCGTGATCAGATGGGTCACATAGAAGGATTTTCTAACCACTTTGGCAACATGGTTATCAAAGGAATGCTGACTATATACTTGGGTCCCTAGATCCCTTATTTCTTCTTCAGATTTCAAGGGATTACCTCCTATGTTGTAGTTTGCGGGTACTCTGTTTTTTCCAAAGGGGATTACTATGCATTTTTTTGCATTTAGCTTGAGACCATGGCTTTGACACCATGCATCAGTCTCATTTAGGCCCTTCTGTAGGATCTCCATGTCGGCCAGAGACTCTATTATAGCACCCACTTTGCAGTCGTCCGCAAACTTAGTCAGCCACAGCCCTTCTGTGCTTGCTTGTACTTCTGAGAAGTATATGCCAAACAGGATATATATTTATATGTGTGTGTGTCTGTGCGCATGTATATATCTATATATGTATGCATATACATATATATATATATATATATAATTTACATAGATATATTAAACACACATGCACACACACACAGTCATATAGATATCAGACATAAAAAAATATTATATTGCATATGACAGAATGCATGCAGAACTAATGAATTATAAATAAAAATGAAGATCAGAGCAGGGCCACTCATGGGAAGTATAAAACAAGTTAGAACTAGGAGATTAAAGTGGAAAGTAAAATTATAGACAAATACATAATGTATGAGATTGATAACCATATAACTCTCAATTTCCTTGCTCCAGAATTATGTACAAAACCAAAATTAATGAGGGACAAAGGCTCAAAATTATGGACAAGATTTAAATATTTCTTTAATTCCTACTGACATGCATTTTCTAAAGAATATGAATATTATTTTGAAACTCTGATATCTACCATTATAGAGTAACCATAATCCTCACAGATGTAATAGAAAAATCAAAAATTGTATAAAGCACAGTGGAAAAATCTGAGGCAAAATCAGGAAGATTCTGGAAAGCCCTGGACAGCTGAGAGTATTCTGTGAGTTCATACATAAGGGCATAATAATAAAGGCTGGATATATTGGTTAGATGCAAGTCAAGTTTATCTAAGACATGGCAATGTAGTACTGATAAAGGGTGTACTGAAAAAGAATGACAATATCACAATTATTTACTAAAATGATATGGGTGTGTCAAACAAAGCAGATATAATAGTGGCTCTACAGATCTGACCAAAGCTGGCTTTTAATAAAAAACAATGTCAACATATGGCCATGCTGTTTTTTATTTTGTTGCCAAATAAAAAAATATCTATTTTTTTTTACATGCAACTGTGAAAACAATCCATTTATAGCCTCTTCTCCTCAAATCAGGCTGATTGCTAATCAAAATTGTTTTGACTAGCAATTAATGCTAATTAGGTTCTTCAAACTAATTTATGTTAATCTCAGAATGAATTTATAAACTCCAAAACATTTTATAAAATGTATGCTGGTTTGACAGGACAGTTCTTTTTCATTTGCCAGAGAGAACAGACGGCTGTTCTAGGTATAATGCTTTAACTCAGCATGCCTGTCCCAAAAGATCCCATTAACTCTTCTCCAGATCTGCAGACAATGGTTTCTGGCAGAGAAACAAGTTATTATATTTTGATGAATATGTGTGAGTTGTATCCTTCTGAGTTCATTGACACAGCAAAGCCTGATATTGCTGTAAAGATGCTACTTATTCAACACACAACACACGCACATACACACACACACACACACACACACACACACACACACACACACACACACACACACACACACACACACACACACACACACACATACACCAACACAAGCTCAGTCATGCTAATTGCTTAATATTGCCCCCTTACACACATGTACACACACTGTCATAGATACACACACACACACACACACACACACACACACACACACACATATGTGTGTGTGTGTGTGTGTGTGTGTGTGTGTGTGTGTATATATATTATATATAAAACTAATAAGAAGAGCATTTTTTCTTATATAATCTTTTCCAGTTACTGCAC
>NC_056745.1:1229775871-1229958371 GCF_019279795.1 Protopterus annectens
CTATCCAGGCATGTCCAAAGGGCAGTTTCAGGTGTACTCTCCAGTCCAACTGGTGAATTTGGGCATTTTGAGACAATGTTACAACTGCCGCATGTACACAGACAACCCCCTCCTCCTACCACCAAACACTAATACATGCGAGAGATGCAGTTATACAGTCAAACTAGAGACTAAGCTCTCTCAACCCAAGACTGGATCAGACAGTCAAGAGGAGAAGGGAAATACTTGCGTCACACCACCAGTCTTACATAGACCCATTAAACCAGCACCGCCAAAAAACACACATAAATACATGAAAACATACTCGGGGGCTCTAAATAAAAATCTGAAAAACCAACAGAGACCTCCAAAGCAAACATCCAAGCAACCTCCATCCCCCCAACACAAACCATGAAACACATACTTCACAAAACCAGTGTGCCATGCAATCACAGCCCTTAAGGCAAAATAACATACCCAACATACTAATAATAGGTGACTCTATAGTCAGGCACACTGATGTCCCATTCACTAAGCTGAATAAGGAGAAGGTTACTGTTAGCTGCCTGTCAGGTGCCAGGATCTGCCACATAACACAAGCACTCAGGTCACTCCAGAACAAGTACAAATATGACTCTTGTCATTTTCCATGTTGGTGTGAATGATCTGAGCCGCACCTTCCTGGACTACATGAAGAGAGACATGGAAGAGCTATCTGATCATGTATCCCAGGCCAGTATGACCCTGACCCTGAGTAGCATCCTGCCCTTACCAAGAATAATACCACGGTATAAAGAGAAAATTCTCTATTTCAAAAATTGGCTAAGTTTCTGGTGTCATTCAAAGGGGATCCAGTGTCTGTCTGCCTGGGATGACATGCTCGACAAGCCACGCTGCTTCGCTAGAGATGGCTTGCACCTGTCATCCTTAAGCATTCGAATACTGGCCAAGGCTCTTGCCACCCCATAGTGCCTTTTTTAGGCAAGGCTCAAAAGACAAACCCACCACTATAAATAGCACAAGTAACAAAAAACTGAGGGTAATGCTACTCAATGCCAGAAGTCTAAACCTCAAAATGCACACACTCGAGGCACTTCTCAGTATGGAGAAAATTGATATATGTGCAGTAACAGAAACCTGGTTTAAGGCTCCAGAGAGCACCCCAGCACTACCAGGCTACAACTCATACCATACATTTCGGCCACAGAACCCAAACCAAAATACAAAAGTTGGGGGCGTATCCATATTCATCAAGGATACCCACACCTCCAGGTTAGTGGCACAGCACAATGCTTCAGAGATCATCCACATGCAACTAACAATGGGCAAAACTGCAATTCAAATTGTAGATTGCTACATGTCACCCACCATGTCCCAGGATCCCCATTCCGCATTTCTGGAAACACTGGGAAACATAAAGGTACTACCAAACACCTTAATATTGGGTGATTTCAATTACCCAAACATTAACTGGGAGAACTACTCAAGTACTAACTCCCTTGCTCAACCTTTCCTAGAATTTATAAACTCAAATGGCCTGGTACAACTGGTCAACACTCCCACCAGAGGTGACAACATATTGGACCTGGCCATCACCACATGGGCGACTGGTGTTCCACACCAGAGGTCAACCCCTCGCTGGTTAGATCTGACCATAAACAAATCACTTTGGATATCCATATTCTGCCCCCACCCCCGGACAAGAAAACCACCGTGAAAAACTTTTCAAAAGCAAACTTCACATTACGTAAGACCAAGGTGGAAAGTTTCAAAGCCTACATGCTGAAGGATAACACTGTCCAAGCTGCAAAATCATTTACTAATGCATTCTACGGGCAGCTACAAGAATGCATGGATCGTGCCATCCCAAGCAAAACCAAGACTCACTCCTCCAATAAAAGGAAACCAGTCTGGTGGACTCCTGCCATAAACAAGCTATACAATGGAAGGAGGAAACTAGTACAGAAAAGAGTAAAATCCCAAGAAGGGAAGACATCCCCGATCAGTATCAGCAAGAAACTACGATCCCTCATAAAATCATCCAAGGCGAGCTTTGAAATAAAAATTGCCAAGGACTCCAAAGATAACCACAAGGCATTCTTTAGCTATGTCAAGAATCTAAGTGGCAATGCTGAGATCTGCTCAGAGTTAGTGCAGAATGGCACAAAATACACTGAACCGACCGATATCGCCAACATCCTGGCAGACAGGTTCAGCGCAAACTTCACCCTCCTCTCACCCCCAAAAAGGCTCATAACTGTACCAGAAGAATGTAGAGTCCCTGAAATCACAGACACTCAGGTTAAAACAGCCCTCTCCAAAGCCAAAAGCACAGCATTAATGGGACCAGACCGTGTCCCAGGCTGCGTCCTACACGAGCTCAAAGACAAACGAACCCTTCACCTAAACACACTGTTCAAACTCAGCCTCTCCACAGGCTACATACCCATAGAGTGGCGCACAGCAATGGTTATTCTGCTCCACAAAGGTGGAGCTACAACAGACCCCGGGAACTATCGCCCTATAAACCTGACTAGCTTGGTCTGCAAGGCTATGGAGCGCATTACCAAGGAACTCATTAACAGAGACATTGGGAACCTCCAAACACTGGAACCTACCCAGTTTGGCTTTGTTAAGGGCAGATCATGCCTCCTAAACCTGGTGGACTTCTTTGAGACAGTTACCAAGGCTATAGATGAGGGAAAGGTGTTACACACAGCCTACCTAGACCTCGTTAAGGCCTTTGACACCATTCCCCATTCTGGTATTATAGAGAAGCTCAAAGTAGGAGCTGTCATTGAATCCCACACTGACACAAATGTTCTACAGGAGGGAAACATGTTACACACAGCCTACCTAGACCTCACTAAGGCCTTTGACACCATTCCCCATTCTGGTATTATAGACAAGCTCAAATTAGGAGATGTAATTGAATCCCACACTGACACAAATGTTCTCCAGGAGGGGCTGACATTTACAAAACTGGTGTCAGAGTCATGGACTAAAACTAAATGGATAACAGTATTGTTTGGGAAGTCTTCCACCCCTGGTAAATATCATATTGAAAGCACACCCCTTGGAGTTGATGCAGTAGTCAGGAACTTATGGAAGCACATAGATGGTAATCTAGCCTTTGACCATCATGTGTCTATAGTAGCGAGGAAATTGTTCTATGCTGCTCAATTTATAAACAAAGGCATGGCATCTAAGTCCAAGGAAGTGATTGTTCCACTGTATTTGGCATTCATCAGACATATCATTCAGTACAATGCTATGGTATATACATAACCAGGCATATCTAACAACTGGAACATCCATAGAGGTTCCTCACTAAAAGAATAAAGGTAAGTAAAATGTCCTATGCAGACCACTTCATGGCCCTATTCCTGTATTAGATCGTCTACAGGCTTTTGAGGGGAGATCTGTACCGGGCATACAGGGCATTGTCAGACCCCACTCTGATGGACCTCCTGCATATCCACAAAACAAACAGCACCAGAATTCCCCATTCTAAAGACTTAAACTTTGCCTGTGATATAAATATTACCTGCTGGAGAGACAGGTATGGTCCTTCTGAACCACTGTGCGAGGAGAGTGCTGTCTGGATCCCACCTAATCAAGGTTGATTGTAGTGGAGCTCAGAAAAAGCTTTCTTATTGGCTAGTTTGATTTAAAATGGATATTTTTCTTGTTTTATTTAAGCCTGGTGTTTGCATGTAGAGCTCCATCATATACTGCTTCATAGTGGTGGTTACTGTTGATGGCTATAGACACATTTTGTTTGTTAAATTTTTCCTTAGCACTTTCCCTGTGGTCCACCAAAAGCATGTCATGGCCCTGCTCTACTGTCAGGTGGAACAGTAAGCCTAGACTCAGAGGTACCAACACACCTCTCACCCAATAGCCAAATGTGATGTCTTTCCATGATCATATAAATTTTCCTATCACTATGGACAGACAATTTCTCACAATTTATCCAGCCAGCACGGTCAACATGGGCATCCTGAGCCAGTGTAGCAATTGCCTCATGTTCACCGACAACCCTTT
Organism: Protopterus annectens; assembly: GCF_019279795.1. Taxonomy (NCBI): domain Eukaryota; kingdom Metazoa; phylum Chordata; order Ceratodontiformes; family Protopteridae; genus Protopterus; species Protopterus annectens. Next base: position 1,229,779,898 of record NC_056745.1, read on the forward strand.
ACTCTTAGTCCATACAAACACAATGTGTGAGAGATGCAACTTTATTAAGAACCTTGAATCCATGCTCTCTGACACCAGTCATATAACAGTACATATGACAATGAGTGGGTTGCCAGCATGCACTCCACCCAAACCCACTTCACACATAACTACATATGTAGAGGTCCTCAACAGAAGCATACCTAAAAACCAAAGACCTCCCAAACACAAACACAAGCACGCTACACATAATACTTCCCTTAGAACTCATTACACATAATAGTTCACACGCCATTGTCTCACAGGTCAAACCTTTAAGGCAAAATACAAAATCAAACATATCAGTCATAGGTGATTCCATTGTGAGTCACGCTGATATCCTTCTCACTAGGCTGGATAAGGAAAAGGTCACTGTCAGCTGTCTGTCAGGTACCAGGTTATGCCATATCACACGTGCACTCACCTCTCTCAATAACAGGTACTGTTATGACTCCATCATAGTCCATGTTGGTGTGAATGATCTGAGATGTACTTTTCTGGACTCTATGAAGAGAGACATGACTGAGCTCTTGGACTGTGTGTCTCAGGCAGGTATGTCCCTAGCCCTAAGCAGCATTTTACTTTCACCTAGGATGATGTCGCAATACAATCAGAAAATGATTGACTTCAATAATTGGCTTAGTGGATCCCCTCAAAATGGCACCAGAAGCATTTGTCAAGCCTGGGATGACATAATTGACAGACCTCGATGCTTTGCCAGAGATGGTCTCCATCTGTCACCTCTGAGATTTCAGCTACTGGCTAAGGCTCTTGCCACCCCGATACTGCCTTTTTAGGCAGTGTCTCAAGGACAAAATTCCCAATGGAAAAAGTCCATCTAAAAACAACCTCAAGGTTATGCTGCTAAACGATAGGAGTCACAACATGAAATTGCTCTCACTGGAAGCTGTCCTCACCTTGGAAGACCAGACATTTGTGCAGTCACGGAGACCTGGTTCAAAGCTGTGGAGAGCACCCCAGCCATACTAGGTTACACCTCCTTCCACACGTTCAGACCTCAAACTGAAGGCATGAAAAGTAAAGGAGGCAGTGTATCAATATTCATTAAAGATAAATGCACCTTCAGACTGGTTAAACAGTATGATTCCCTGGAGACACTTTAGGTGCAATTAACTGTTGGAAGGACACCTGTTCAAATCACTACTAGCTACAGGACCTGTTGTATGAATCAGGAAACCCACTCTATATATTTTGAGCTTCTTGAAATTATCAAGATACATCCAAACACCATGGTTTTGGGCAGCTTTAACTACCAATCCATTGACTGGGCAAATTACTTGTGCTCAAACTCACATGCCCAAAGATTCCTCAACTGACTTAACTCTAATGCCCTGGACCAGCTGGCTGAGACCCCCACAAGGGGTGCCAACACCCTGGATATGGTGCTTACCAATATGGTGGACAACTGTAGCACCCCCACTGTGAGGTCCTCCCTGGTGAGATCTGACCACAAATCAGTCTCATTATAAGTAACAATCACAGCTGACTCCCCTTCCCCAGCAGCAACTAAAGTAAAAAACTTCTCCAAAGCAGATTATAAGCTTTTATGGGATGGTATAAATAACTTCACTGCATCTCTTCCCTCAGATGGAACTGGCAACTATGGTGAGCTCTATGCCGATGCTTTATACGAACACCTGTATACCTGCACTGACTCGACCACACCTGATAGGACCAAAACAAGCTCTTCAAGGAAGAGCAAACCTGTCTAGTGGCAACTCCCATTAACAGACTTTACAATAAGAGGAAGAAATTGCTGTCTAAGAGTAAGAAGGACTGAGCCTTCCTAAATTGGAAACATTCCCTCCTCAGCTTAAACAAGCAAATAAGACTTCTTGTGAAGTCCTCCAAAGCAAACCGAGTCCAAATTAATTTCCTCAACAAAGGACAACCATAAGACATTCTGTAGTTACATCAGTAACCTAAAAGGAAAGGCCGAGATTTGTGCTGAACTGGTAGTTAAAACCACATATACTGAGCCTGTGGACATAGTTAACCTGCTGGTCGACAGGTTCTCCCCTGTCCCCACCACATGTACCCTATGACACCCTACCACCTATCCTCTACCTTGTATCTCTAAAGAGCAGGTCATAAATGCCCTGTCTAAGGACAAAAACACAGCATCAATGAGACATGATAACATGGGCTCTGACATGAATTAGCAAAACCACTGGGTACTCTTTTTTTCAATCGTAGTCTAAACACCGGCTTCATACTAGCTGAATGGAAAACAGCCACTGTTATTCCCTCGCATAAAAGTGGTGCTTCCTCTAACTCCAGGAACTATAGACCTATTATCCTGACTATCCTTATCTGCAAGGCCATCGATTGAATCATCATGGACCTTATCAACAAAGATATAGGTAATTTCCAAACACTTGACCTACTCAGTTTGGATTTGTCAAAGGGAGATCATACCTATTAAACCTGGTGGACTTCTTCAAGACAGTCAGCAAGGCTCTGGATGAAGGGAAATCTGTGCATACAGCCTACCTGGAATTAGCCAAGGTGTTTGACACTATCCCCCTCTCAAGGATCATTGAAAAACTCACCCAACTAGGCATCAACCCTTATATCATTAGATGAGTCGCTAACTGGCTCACTGATAGAACTCATCTAGTGAAAAAAATGGAATCCACCTCCAACAGCAAGCCTGTAACCACTGGTGTTCCACAAGAATCAGTCCTGGTACCACTACTGTTTGGAATCTATTTCTCCAAAGTATAAGCAAAAACTAAAGGTCTGTGGCTGATAACATTTGTTGATGACTGCAAACTGGGAGCAGTTATAGAATCTCCAAATAATGTCAACATCCTACAACTGGATGTTACATAAGCAAATTATTAGTGTCAAAGCCATTGCCTTAAGCTCAATGCAATAAAAATATATTATCATTCCTTTTGGTAAAAGCAATGTTCCTGCTAACTACCACATCAATAGCAACACCTTAAGTACACACTCAGTGGTGAGAGACCTGGGCACACAAGCTGACAGCAACCTTACCTTTGACCAGTATGTCTCCACAGTGGTAAGAAGGGCATTCTACATTGCTCATCTCTTAAGTAAGGGTATTGCCTTCAGAAAAAAAGAAGTTATAACCTTCCCTGTACACTTCCCTCATCAAGCCACTAATGGAGTACAATGCCCCTTTGGTATGTACCTTTCCAAGCACCTGCAGCAATTGGAGAAGCCAGAATTTGTTCCTCACAGGGAAAATCCAAGGTGTTCAGCATCTGCCCTATTAGGATCATCTGAAATCACTGTCACATTATTCTGCTTCATACCGACTAGTCAGAGGTTATCTCTGCCTTGCATACAAGGAAATCTGTGACCCATCTTTATTGGATATGCTGCATATCCATAAGTCAAATGGTACACTGGTTATTTGCTCTAAAGACCTTAACCTGGTATGTGACATTAATAAAACCTACTGGAGGGACAGATTTGTCTCCCAGAGGTTACCACCCCTGGGGTACCACCTGTGTCCCTCTTGGGCAGGAGTAATAGGTGCTGATCATGGAAATAAGAGTAAGAACATGGCTAGGCTTGTAAGGGCCCAAGGGCTGTTAGCCTAGTAATTTCCTCTGATGCTATGTATCCCAGAGACTACCCTGCCTAGGGAACAGGCTCCGCATCCATGTAAAGCAGAGTTCCTCCCTAACCCAATTCAAGTGCAACCTGGACAATTGGATGGGGAACAAGAAATTCAACCTTGGCTTGTTGAAACCTATGCCTCTAATGGACACAGGCAACCTGAAATTGGTTACTCTCGCATGCCTCTGCTTGTAAAGGTTTCATCTCACAACCCCCTGCTTATACTTATCAAGGGTATCAGAACCTGTCAGAGATTTGGGATGCATGGCTAGGTTGAAAAAGACCCTTGTAGTTGTAAGCCCATTAAACACCTATGAACCACAATACAAGTACCTTTGTCAGATAAAAAAAAAACAATGAAAGTCCACTGCCATCCTGCACCTTGGGTATCCCATCATCCAGACAACCATTAACAGCTTGGGAATTATTAACTTCTTACCTGCTACAGTTAAACATTTCTGTAACACAAATTAACTGCTTTCATATTTTTCTGTATATGGCAGAATGAATGCAATCTACTCTTACTTACAGTGGGTTCCATCTTTCATGGAGTCTGTGATGAAGAGATATCTTGCCACTCAAGTAAATATTAATTTGATGCTTATTAATGCTCTCTTCATCTATTTGTTTTTCTTCTCCTTGCAAATTTAGCCTTACTGGTACTCCGAGTTCTCCAACACCCCCATGAGCCAATGGAGTCTTCTCTGACTGGCCTTTTTAACTTCTTATATGTTACATCATCTGCAGTTGCACCAGTTTCTTGTACTGCCCTTTTTTCAGTGTCCCCATGGTCGGTGCTTTCACTGTTGGTCCTGCCACCCCAGAAAAATTTTGAGTCCTGGCAGGCAAGAGTGTGACAGTTTGGGAATGCTTCGAGTTGTCTGTTCAGTGGCATTCAAACCACCTGTGCCACTTTCAAATGATGTAGGACAAGCGAACGATATAGAAACTTCTTTGATTCACTCATCTCTCTCTCTCTCTCTCTCTATATATATATATATATATATATATATATATATATATATATATATATACACACACACACACACACACACCATTACTGGAGTTAGGAGTATCCAGTAGCTTCTGGGAGGGCTTACTATAGCTCAACCTGAAATATGCGCCAGTTGCCGTGGAAGGAAGTTACAATCGACTCCCCCAGCTACTGAGCTGAGGTGCTTTTTACATTTGGGGGGCATTGTGACATAGATACTGATAGGAACTGACATGGGATGGGGCAACAGGAGGGCAGTTGTATGTTTAGCCTCTTACCCATGGGTATTGAGAGTATTTTTATTGATGAGCAGTGCTCTCACAGCTTGTAAAGAAGAAAAGATGATTTGGCTAGGTGAACTTTATTCCATGAGACATTGATAGTTGATATAACCATTCGATTGAAGTGTAATTCTGAATAAGTATGCTTCTGAGGAAATGTACATTTGTGTCCATTTAGTGCACTGCGATGTGTGTTTGATATATTAGGTATTGAGGTCTGTTTGTAGTTGGCACCTGGGACAGTGACTAATGGAAGTATAAGGAAGATAGTTTGTATGCCAGGAATCTGAGAAAGTGAAATTGGTGTTGAGTACTGGGGTTAATGCGGAGTATTTTAATAGCTCTTTAAAAGAGAAGTGTGAGTTGTGGGGCAGTTGTCAGTCTGTATCAGAATGTTATGTAAATTAGACTGGGCAGTTAGTTTTTCAGAGGAAAAGGACATGTCCATAAACTGTAATTCTGTGGAATAAGTTGTTGCTCAGAGTTTTAGAATGAAAGGGTAGCTGAGTATTTTCTGCCATGTATTTGTATGTGATGTAGTATATGTATGCATGTACTTTTTATTTATTTATTTATATTTATTTATTGGCATTTGTTAACCGGGTTTGTCCAACTGGGCTTGTGGCCCATTTTCAGTTGAGACCCGAGGTCAATGATACATATATATGCTGTGTTTTATAGAACAACTGCGGGCATTCTATTTTTTTTTTCCAGAAAATTCACTTATTTGTATTTGATTTTTGCTCCCAGATTCCTCCAGATTCTGCTTTCCTACTTCTAGGACATTAGGTCATTTATGAGGCTGATCATAACAGCTTTATCCTTGGGTGTGCCCCAGGATATTTAAGAATATCAAAGGCTTAAGAGACCAAGAGACCATTTTTAACACAGCATCACCGCTGCAGAAAAGTTTTCTTTGGAGCTTGTTTGGGCTGGTTCTGCAGATATGCTGATACTGTGTGCCCCTTCGTAATGCCACCTGATGAAACCCTTTTATGATCTAACAACTTCTGTAACGTTTTACACAAATGAAAGCAGGACACCAAGCCAAGAGCCAGGAAAAGTTTGACAGATTTACTATTTTACTCCCTGGTTTTCAACAGGTGCTTGGATCCAGAATACAAGAATACAAAAGTCTTTCCCTAAGATCAGGGAAGATGCACTTCTGTAAGCACTAGGGAATCAGCTCTTCTTGACAGCCGATTGCTAGTGCCATCTTTAAACACTAACAGCGATTGTTGCTATCCTTACCTATAACAGGGGAAAGTAAAAAAAAAAATATTTCCCTGAAGATCTGGGAAGTTAGGGTGCAGATCAACTTCTATAAGCATTAGAGATCGGTTCTCCTAGGCAACCGATTGCTAGTGCTTACACGGAACTATTGTTGCAATGTTGGAGTTCTACTACCAGAACCAAGACAAGATTGGCAGGGGGGTAATCACAAGAGAAAAAAAAAAGCTGATATATGGGCACAGACTAACTGTGACATCACAAAATGGGAGTTATTTAATAAGGTGGGCGGCAACATTTAAGTTTTGGTCCGACGAAAGCAATCTTTTTTAGAAACGGGACAGTTGTGAGTGATATGTGTTTATCAAATGTTAGGTTGTTGTCTATTGTGACACCAAATACTTTTGTTTGGTTAACTGGTTTAATTATAGTGCCAATAGTGGAGTAGATGGAGAAAGGAGGTGGGGTGGCTTTGGATTTCCTGTTGGAGAAGATATCAGTATATCAGTATATCAGATATACTGTAGGAAAAATAAAATAAAAGTAAAATAAAATAAAAAATAAATAAAATAAATAAAGATAATTAACTTTGTTTTGTTTTGGTTTAGGATGAGTTTAAGTTCATTTAGGTAATTTTCATTATCTAGAAATGATTTTTGCAGTCTATCCTGGAGTTCTTGGGTTGTAGGAGCAGAGCAAATAAGAGTAGCATCATTGGCATATTGAATGATAGAAGCAGATTTACTGGCAGTGTTTAGACTATTTGTGAATATAATAAAAAGGAGAGGGCCAAGGATGGAACCCTGAGAAACCCCAACAGAGACTGGGAGGAGTGTGGAGAGTTTATTATCACATTTAGTTGCCTGTTATTGATTAGTAAGTTAGCTAAAGAACTAGTTGAGAGCTGTAGAGTTGAGGTTGAAGGAGACTAGAGTGTTGAGTAGTAGTTGGTGGGATACTGTATCAAAAGCTTTGGACATATAAAGGAATATAGTAGCAATAAGTTGTCTATTGTTATTGAAGAGGTTAATGTAGTTAGTGAAACTTATGAGGGCTATGGAGGCACTGTCTTTTGGATGGAAGTTGTGCTGTGAACTAGATAAGGGGTTATTTGTAGTGAGGTGATCTAGTATCTGCTTATGGATACATTTCTCTAAGATTGTGGCTATGGGTGATAGAATGCCAATGCACTGATAATTAGAGAGATCTGTTGATATACCTCATATTGTTCTGAGACGGATCAATTGATTAGGATAGATATGGGCTAGGCATATACTGAATTTGAAAACTTTTAGTATTATTTCTTTCAGAAAGACAGAAATTGTCAACAACATATAATATAGAAAAGCATCCCCTTACAAAAGGTAATTAGGGGTCTGCATATTTGGGCTGACAATTTCCTCTAATTCGATTGTCACAAGGTAATTGTTTCAGGACATGCTTTGCATACCACAAGTAGTAGCCCCCATATTTTGTCTACATCCAATGCCATTGTCTCCCAATATTCAACACTGATCAGCCCCTTTATAGAGCACAATGCTCTATTCAGTATGTATGCATCTCACATGACATCTCAAACACAAAAAGCCCAGGAGATTCTTAATAAACATCGTCTCTGGTCATAAAAACTGAAGTTATCAGGAGAAACTTGAAAGACCTGCCTAAGTACTCTTTGTCTTATAGACTCTTGAAGGATGATCTATGCATCATTTACAGTGTCATTGGGGAGCTGATGGTCCTTGACCTCCTATATTTCACTAAGAAAAGCAACTCAGCTAAGACTAGAAGCAGAAACATGAACCTTCATCAGAAGGTAAAGAGAACAAAAGGGATAGACAGATTCATCACCTACCACCTCCCCCTTTCTCTGGAATAAGCTTTTACTACAGAATAAATAATGAGATTCTCTATCTTACTAGATAAACAATCGCAAAAAGCAGACTGATGAACAAAATCCAAATACGTTCCAGGCAGGCAGGTAGACGGACTCCAAATGTAACTTTAAATCAAAATAAATTAAATTAAAAGTTACATTTGGAGTCCGGTCTACCTGCCTGCCAGGAACTTATTGAGATTCTCTATCTTCCTTGAAATTAAACCTGGATGACTGAATGGATGCTCTGATATTTATCCTGAGACAAACTGTCATCTCTTTCAACATGAGAAAGTAGATAAAGTTTGAGGGTGGGTACTGACAAGGTGTACATGGGCTTTAGACTAAAGCAGTCTAACATTCATATGAATCTTATAACTTCTACTGATTCCACAGTTCTGGAGGAAGACTTCAAGGATGACTTGAGGAGTTAGGAACATACCTGTAGGAGTGTACTGGTATGAAGTTTGTGTGACCTAAATCTAACAGACCATTTTCCAACATGTGCACGTCTTGCCCAAAGTTCATGTTGAAACATAAAGTTGCTCCTAAGTGTACTTGGTATCAGAGCACCTTGGTCCATGGCTGATGTTTTATTTATTTATTTATTTATTTCACATTTGTTAACCGGGTTCGTCCAACTGAGCACAAGCCCATTTTCAGTGGAGACCCAAGGAGAAAAGCTCCAACAGTAGTACATTTACATAATTAAACATGTTAGAGTATTAATTAGATTACAAAGGTTAGCCAGAAAGAAAAATAAAATACAGCCTAGTTGTTAACATATACAGAGATGTCATTTGAATAAGTAGAGTTATATATGTTGACTTGTTACTCATAATATCAGAAGTGGACCATACGCTGCAGACACTCAGGACATTTGGTTAGAGTGCAAACTCGACAGATCAGGGAAACCACAGCAGTAAACAGGGTGTGATGGCAATATTCTGTGCACAAAGTATATTACTTAAAGCTGATAAAATAAACACAAATAACAATATTAATGAAAATATTTGAGTCACCCCGGAGAGAAGGTAAGGTCACATAAAATAGTCTGCAATTTTTATTTCAAGAATTGAAATCCTTTTCTAGAGCAAGGCGATTTAAACATAATTAAAAGGAGTCCAAAATGTCTGCAACTGCATGTCTAAGCTGAATGTACGATTGACATTTGTTTTGCTCTGGTGGTTGCAATTGTATTCTGTTTCTACCTGTGTCATTGATTTATTTATCAATAAGAAAAAGTCTATAATCCAAACTCATAGGTAAGTACTAGGCTAGCTGCCCATGTGGGTCATTTTAAGCCTAGCCAATTTACCTTCCAAAGGTGAGAATCAAGCTGTGTACCTTGCCTGTGTAAGGAAAACACCTTAACCATTATATCATCCCCGACCCCACCTTTTACTCTTCGATATCATTATCAAGGCTCATGTTACACAGTACAACCATGGTTTACATTTTTAAAGGAAATCTCTTTTAAAACAATTCAAACATCCTACATAAAAAAACTCATAACCAAACTAAAACCTTGCTGTCTAGCTGCTGATCAACTGCCAAATGAATTCCTAAAAATTGCTGCCCCATCTATAGCCTACCCAGTTTCTGTACTAATCAAGCACTCAGTCTCCAAACAATATGGGCCCCTCCTCCAGAAAGTCTTTCACATCATTCCTCTACACAAAGGAGGCCCATCTAGAGACATTTCCAACTACCGCCCCATACCCATCCTCCCACCCATAGCCAAAATCCCATTAAAATGTATTCACCTACAACTCCTCAACCATCTTACCTCTAACAACCTCCTCTCCAATGCTCAACATGGTTTTAGACAACGGTACAGCACAAACACAGCCTTGTTATCCTTCACCAATACCATACACCACCTAATGAACAATGGACAACTAGTCTCTGCAATCTTCCTGGACATGTCAAAAGCCTTTGACACCATCTCCCACCAACTACTACTAAATAAACTCACTACTTACAATCTCAGTCCAGCATCCCTAACAAGGTTTCTTAGTTACCTGTCAAACCATCAGCAGGCTACTAAATGGGATAAACTCTCCCCACTACTGCCTGTATCTACAGGTGAACCCCAAGCTTCCATACTTGGCCCCCTCCTCTTCATAACATTTACTAATAACCTGAATACAGCTACCCAACTAGCCTCAATCATGCAATACAAAGATGATACATCCCTTATCTACTCTGTCCCTTCCCCAGAAAAACTACAAGAAAAAATACAAAAAGCATTCCAAGATATTGAGACTTACCTATCCAACAACCAACTCATTTTCAATGCAAACAAAACCAAATTAATAATCTTTATAAACAAATCCAACAAGAACAACTACCCACCCCTCTCAATCCACTCCTCAAATAGTACCATAATTGAACCTACCACCCAGGCCAAACCCCTAGGTCTCACAATAGACAATCATCTCGTATTTGATATTCACATTTCCCTAACTATCAAAAAAGTGAACTGTAAACCCAGTGCACTTTATAGGGTCAAACCCTACTTGACTCCCCAAGCCAGGCTAGCCACAGCAAGATCACAACTTCTCTCTACACTTCTCTATTGCTCACATATATTTACCAACTTTTGCAAGGCAGATCACCAAAATCTTGAATTCTGCTGCAACAAAATGGCCAAGTTCGTCACTAATCAACCCCATAAAACCCATCACTGAACCGCTCTTCTACAAATAAACTGGCTAGAACTTTCAAACCTTCTAACCTTAAACCAACTCACTATTGCCCACAAAGCCATTCATAGCCCGCATACCTATCCCACAATCTCAACCGTTCTCCAGCCACAGATAAACTGCAGACCCCTAAGATTCTCTAACAGGCCACAGATCAAAATAACACAATCCCATAACTACCATGGTGACTCCCTCTACTCCAACAAAATAGCTAAGTCCTGGAATGTGCTCCCACCTAATATACAAAGCACCCCCTGCTACTCTTCTTTTAAAATGGAATTAAAGAAATATCTAAAAAAATAACTGGCTTTGCCCCTGTAGCCAACCCAGATAACTCTTCTCTCTTCAGCCACATTGTTACTCTCTTACATTGCATTTTTCACATCTGACTTAATTTTCACCTGCTATCTCAGTTATGCAAACATTTTTAAATGCATTAAATTCTCAAACTCGGAATAAACATGCCTACTCTTCGGCTACTTTTCACCTTTACAGCTCTAAACTGTTTTCCATATCACTAGTGATTGCTATATCTCTACTTGTAGCTATTAATGTAAGAATAGTCGTCACAATTACATCTGAATATTATTCAATTTTCTATTAGTTCTGATGTAAATACTGTACTTATTTTTTTCCTTGTACATTCTCTTATGTAATTTTTTGTATCTTACTACAATCATTCTGATGTAATTTCTGCATTATATTATTGTAATGTTTTGTACTGGAGCTTTTCTCCCCGAGTCTCCACTGAAAATGGGCAATCCAGCCCAGCCAGACACTACCCGGTAAACAAATGTAAAATAAATAAATAAAACACTACTTGCTAAAGATTGAAAATAAGTAGAACATAAAGTGTTAGATATGTGCCACCAAAGGCTGCTAGACACTATGTCAGTACATACCAAAGTGTTAGATATAAGCCACCAAAGGCTGCTAGGCACTATGTCAGTACATATCAAAGTGTTAGATATGTACCACCAAAGGCTGCTAGACACTATGTCAGTACATACCAACGTGTTAGATTATATACCACCAAAGGCTGCTAGACACTATATCAGTACATACCAAAGTGTTAGATATATGCCACCAAAGGCTGCTAGACACTATGTCAGTACATACCAAAGTGTTAGAAATGTGCTACCAAAGGCTGCTAGACACTATGTCAGTATATAACAAAGTGTTAGATATATCCCACCGAAGGCTGTTAGACACTATGTCAGTACATACCAAAGTGTTAAATATATGCCACAAAAGGCTGCTAGACACTATGTAAGTACATACCAAAGTGTTAGGTATGTGCCACCAAAGGCTGCTAGACACTATGTCAGTACATACCAAAGTGTTAAATATGTGCCACCAAAGGCTGCTAGACACTATGTCAGTACATACCAAAGTGTTAGATATATGCCACCAAAGGCTGCTAGACACTATGTCAGTACACACCAAAGTGTTAGATATATGCCACCACAGGCTGCTAGACACTATGTCAGTACACACCAAAGTGTTAGATATATGCCACCAAAGGCTGCTATACACTATGTCAGTACATACCAAAGTGTTAGATATGTGCCACCAAAGGCTGCTAGACACTATGTCAGTACATACCAAAGTGTTAGATATATGCCACCAAAGGCTGCTAGACACTATGTCAGTACATACCAAAGTTTTAGATATGTGCTACCAAAGGCTGCTAGACACTATGTCAGTATATAACAAAGTGTTAGATATATCCCACCAAAGGCTGTTAGACACTATGTCAGTACATACCAAAGTGTTAAATATATGCCACAAAAGGCTGCTAGACACTATGTCAGTACATACCAAAGTGTTAAATATGTGCCACCAAAGGCTGCTAGACACTATGTCAGTACATACCAAAGTGTTAAATATGTGCCACCAAAGGCTGCTAGACACTATGTCAGTACATACCAAAGTGTTAGATATGTGCCACCAAAGGCTGCTAGACACTATGTCAGTACACACCAAAGTGTTAGAAATATGCCACCAAAGGCTGCTAGACACTATGTCAGTACATACCAAAGTGTTAGATATGTGCCACCAAATGCTGCTTGACACTATGTCAGTACATACCAAAGTGTTAGATATATGCCACCAAAGGCTGCTAGACACTATGTCAGTACATACCAAAGTATTAGATATATGCCACCAAAGGCTGCTATACACTATGTCAGTGCATAACAAAGTGTTAGATATGTGCCACCAAAGGCTGCTAGACACTATGTCAGTACATACCAAAGTGGTATATATATGCCACCAAAGACTGCTAGACACTATGTCAATACATACCAAAGTGTTAGATATATGCCACCAAAGGCTGCTAGACACTATGTCAGTACATACCAAAGTGTTAGATATGTGCCACCAAAGGCTGCTAGACACTATGTCAGTACATACCAAAGTGTTAGATATGTGCCACCAAAGGCTGCTGGACACTATGTCAGTACATACCAAAGTGTTAGATATGTGCCACCAAAGGCTGTAGACACTATGTCAGTACATACCAAAGTGTTAGATATGTGCCACCAAAGGCTGCTAGAAACTATGTCAGTACATACCAAAGTGTTAGATATGTGCCACCAAAGGCTGCTAGATACTATGTCAGTACATACCAAAGTGTTAGATATATGCCACCAAAGGCTGCTAGACACTATTTCAGTACATACCAAAGTGTTAGATATATGCCAACAAAAGCTGCTAGACACTATGTCAGTACATACCAAAGTGTTAGATATGTGCCACCAAAGGCTGCTAGACACTATGTCAGTACATACCAAAGTGTTAGATATGTGCCACCAAAGGCTGTAGACACTATGTCAGTACATACCAAAGTGTTAGATATGCACCACCAAAGGCTGTTAGACACTATGTCAGTACATACCAAGGTGTTAGATATGTGCCACCAAAGGCTGCTAGATACTATGTCAGTACATACCAAAGTGTTAGATATATGCCACCAAAGGCTGCTAGACACTATGTCAGTACATACCAAAGTGTTAGATATGTGCCACCAAAGGCTGCTAGACACTATATCAGTACATACCAAAGTGTTAGATATGTGCCACCAAAGGCTGCTAGACACTATGTCAGTACATACCAAAGTGTTAGATATATGCCACCAAAGGCTGCTAGACACTATGTCAATACATATCAAAGTGTTAGATATGTACCACCAAAGGCTGCTAGACACTATGTCAGTACATACCAAAGTGTTAGATATATGCCACCAAAGGCTGTTAGACACTATATCAGTACATACCAAAGTGTTATATATATGCCACCAAAGGCTGCTAGGCACTATGTCAGTACATACCAAAGTGTTAGATATGTGCTACCAAAGGCTGCTAGACACTATGTCAGTATATAACAAAGTGTTAGATATATGCCACCAAAGACTGTTAGACACTATGTCAGTACATACCAAAGTGTTAAATATATGCCACAAAAGGCTGCTAGACACTATGTCAGTACATACCAAAGTGTTAGATATGTGCCACCAAAGGCTGCTAGACACTATGTCAGTACATACAAAAGTGTTAAATATGTGCCACCAAAGGCTGCTAGACACTATGTCAGTACATACCAAAGTGTTAGATATGTGCCACCAAAGGCTGTTAGACACTACGTCAGTACACACAAAAGTGTTAGATATATGCCACCAAAGGCTGCTAGACACTATGTCAGTACATACCAAAGTGTTAGATATATGCCACCAAAGGCTGCTAGACACTATATCAGTACATACCAAAGTGTTAAATATATGCCACCAAAGGCTGCTATACACTATGTCAGTACATAACAAAGTGTTAAATATGTGCCACCAAAGGCTGCTAGACACTATGTCAGTACATACCAAAGTGTTAGATATATGCCACCAAAGGCTGCTGTACACTATGTCAGTACATACCAAAGTGTTAGATATGTGCCACCAAATGCTTCTAGACACTATGTCAGTACATACCAAAGTGTTAGATGTATGCCATCAAAGGCTGCTAGACACTATGTCAGTACATACCAAAGTATTAGATATATGTCACCAAAGGCTGCTATACACTATGTCAGTACATACCAAAGTGTTAGATATGTGCCACCAAAGGCTGCTAGACACTATGTCAGTACATACCAAAGTGTTAGATATGTGCCACCAAAGGCTGCTAGACACTATGTCAGTACATACCAAAGTGTTAGATATGTGCCACCAATGGCTGCTAGACACTATGTCAGTACATACCAAAGTGTTAGATATGTGCCACCAAAGGCTGTAGACACTATGTCAGTACATACCAAAGTGTTAGATATGCGCCACCAAAGGCTGCTAGACACTATGTCAGTACATACCAAAGTGTTAGATATGCGCCACCAAAGGCTGCTAGACACTATGTCAGTACATACCAAAGTGTTAGATATGTGCCACCAAAGGCTGCTAGATACTATGTCAGTACATACCAAAGTGTTAGATATGCGCCACCAAAGGCTGTTAGACACTATGTCAGTACATACCAAGGTGTTAGATATGTGCCACCAAAGGCTGCTAGATACTATGTCAGTACATACCAAGGTGTTAGATATGTGCCACCAAAGGCTGCTAGATACTATGTCAGTACATACCAAAGTGTTAGATATGCGCCACCAAAGGCTGTTAGACACTATGTCAGTACATACCAAGGTGTTAGATATGTGCCACCAAAGGCTGCTAGATACTATGTCAGTACATACCAAGGTGTTAGATATGTGCCACCAAAGGCTGCTAGACACTATGTCAGTACATACCAAAGTGTTAGATATATGCCACCAAAGGCTGTTAGACACTTTCTCAGAAATGCAACTGAAGGCAGTGCAGCAGAGTGG
This sequence comes from Protopterus annectens, assembly GCF_019279795.1. Lineage (NCBI taxonomy): Eukaryota > Metazoa > Chordata > Ceratodontiformes > Protopteridae > Protopterus > Protopterus annectens. Next base: position 1,229,795,483 of record NC_056745.1, read on the forward strand.
CTAGTCTCCTGATAAGTACCGGTTACACATCACCTTTTGCCTAGAAAATCTACATGGGATTTATGTGACCTTGAGGCTGATACATAGCATACATGCACACACACACCATGGTAAGGATCATGTCTATGATAGGGGATTGCAGCTGGGATTTCATCCTTATCATGGGGTACCAATATATTGAAAATATGTAATTAAGCTAATTTCCTAAAAAGTGTTGCATCATAGAATTTTGGTTTGGGACCAAGTTCACCTATTTTCACAACCTCTTCCTTACATAGAATAACTGCTAGGTCATATTACTACTGGTAAAAAGGCCTTTTGAAAAGTTTGCGCTTGATGAAAGTGATCACTTTGTGTTAGTTTCATCATGGCCTTCTTGCATACTGTATTCAGATGGCAGAGAACTGCTAACTCCATGGCAATTAGGGCTGTTACCATTGTACACTGGCACTCTAGCTTTGAATGTATATCTAAATGATGTACATCACTGTCCTTCCTCATATACGACACTATTTTATTTTGTATGTATAGAGAGAGCAACACAGAAAGAGGCAAACAAAAAGGACTAAAAGGTATACACATATAGGGAAATGGCCAAAGGAATCTAGACATCATTGCCTCTTAGCTGTACCACATGCAGGAAATACATTGCCTCTCAGGACTACTTTGAGATCGAGTCATTTCCAACACAGCAACTTTGTATTACCAGCAGTTGTTTTTTAATACATTCTCTCCCTGGTTTTGGTGCATGTGTGTGTGTGTGTGTGTTTGTGTGTGTGTGTGTGTGTGTGTGTGTGTGTGTGTGACTTATAAGATAATAAAACACCACTTATAGCTGAGACAACATTATAAGCAAAAGCTTTCACCATCAAATACTGTTCCATGAAAAATAACTTTTATTGTTATAAAAGTAATGTAAATCCTTGCAACTCAGCAGAATGATGCATGCGCACACGCGTGTGTGTGTGTGTGTGTGCGCGCGCTCAACATTTGCCCCATGCTTGTGAGATGTAACTCTCTGTACTGTAGATTCATAACTACTTACCAGGCATGCATGCCAGGAGAAGACTTAGGAGCCTAGACCAAATTCCAGTTGCCCTAAAAGCATTGTCACTTGCTCAATGTCACACAACAGGGAGACAAAAGTAGATAGAATCAAACCCTGTAACACAGAAAGTAGCTAGAATAAAACCCTGTACCACAGAAAGTAGCTTATTATCAAGCATACCTTAATATTCTGAGTTAGCTTATTATCAGGCATACCCTTAATATTCTGAGTTAGCTTATTATCAGTCATACCCTTAATATTCTGAGTTAGCTTATTATCAGGCATACCCATAATATTCAGAATTAACTGCCAGTGGCTGTATACAAAAATACCTCAGGTACATTGCTAACAAATACCCCCTATCCGCTAGGGAAAACATAACTATCACCTTGACAGGCTGTTGAAGTAGGGCCACTTCACAGTCTGCAATGTTGTGGGGCATTAATAACTACAATTAGACAATCTTGTCCTTTATGTCATCACATAAATGAACACCTTCCAAACTAATAAGTCACTGTTGATGTGAAATAGCTGTACCAGTCTCCACACACTGTAATTGCTTTATTCAACCCTTTCAACAGTCCTTGATTTTCAGGGATGTCCCTGATTTTGACTAATTTTAGCTATGACACTCTTAATCTCTTTTAAAACTAGTAGCAGAGAAAAGGCAATTAAATTTTCTAAATAAAGGCAGTAATTTGAGCTATAGACCTCAGAAATTGATAATTAGTTCATGTTCCTTTATTCTGTCATTGTCTGAAGTTAAGATTTGGAAGTTAATAGTAGTAATATTTTAAGAGTGTCTGTGATTGTCCTTCATTATTTCTGCATTTGTCCTTGATTCTGCTGAGAGCTATGGCATCATTACAGAAGGCTAAACAAGCTGACAGTGGAAGCAAATAATACTGTCTGCACAAAGGGAATGAATGCACATCTCTGCCATTCTATTGATGTACTGTACTCTCAGCACTCTAAGTAAAGTCATGGCATTATCAACTTTAAACCTACAGCAATCCTACCCTCCTTCTCACCTATTTTGCAGACAACATGGCTTCCATCCTTCCCATAGTACTAACACTGCACTTCTACTCTGTATAGAAACTGTCAATAAAGCAAGAGATATTGGCAAACTAGTTTCCTTATTTCTAGACTTGTCTAAAACCTTCAACACAGTTGGTCACAGCAAATGTCTACTTCAAATGTTCTCATTAGGTCTCTCACAGCCCACCTTTCTATGGCTCAGAGGCTACCAATCCAATAGATATCAGTCAGTAAAATCAGAGTCCACCATCTCTCCATACCTCCCAATCACCACCAGTGTAGCAGAAGGCTCTCTCCTTGGTCCCCGCCTCTTTAACATTATCACCATCACCCTCAACACATTCACACAACAGATCTCCCTAACACAGTACGCAGGTGTTTCCACTCATTTACACATCTGACAATGCGTCTCACCTCCACAAAATTACTCATGAAGCTTTAAACGCAACTGAAACAGCTGTGTTACTCAACTCATGCCCAGCCCTAAAAATAAAAACAAACTACTACTTTTTACCCCAAAATCACTCTCCCATGGAAAAACAAAAATAAAGTCCTCTCTTTGTATAATACAACCACTGAAGTCACTTCTAATAGTAAATAATTAGGGATGATTGTCGATGTTAATCTTAAATTCGGCCTACATATACATAGTTGCATAAGAAAAACGCATTAAAAACTAAGTGTGCTTATACAGCCAAAAACTTTCTCACCAATGTAACTAAAGCTACACTTGCCATTACTTATCTGCTCCCCACACGTCTTTCGCCCATCATTGCTAGTCTTAAGTCATCACAATAATTTGAGCAACGCCATAACAAAGTAGCTAAACTTGCAGCAAATACACCTTTCAGAAGTCACATTGAAGAGCACTAAAAAGGCAAAAATTGATTAGAACTACCCCATCAAGTAACATATACACAGCTTCTTGCCAACTATAAAATTATCCCAAATCCATATGCCTGTCCTGCACTAAATAACATTCTACACAACTATGTTCTTAGTCGATTATTACATTCCAGTGACCAAAACCTCCTGTCTATCCTAAACCAATCAAATTTGATGGGCATTGTCTGTACCATGTTGCTAAGGTCTGGAACTCCTTACCTATATCCATCAGGTCAGTACCCTCCTTCCCATCCTTAAAAAACATTCTGAATGACTTCCTAGCCAACAGCTGGACCTGTTCTTACTCACCATCAGGATATCCCTAAATGTAGACAAATACCTAGTCGTACCTTTCATCTCTTTACTCTTCCTTCTTCCCTCAATTCCTTACTTCTAGCAATTTCTCTCTAAATATACAATAGACCTGCTCTCCCTGATTTTTTATTGCAATTTCTGTTTGTATTATACTAACTTCCCATTACTTTCTCTATAAACTGGATAAAATTTCTTTAACTATGAAAACATTGCCATATAACTTGCATCTATTCTTAACTAATATTTTCATACTCTGTATTATAATTTGGTTTAATTGTTTAAACTGTATTCATTTTTTGTATTATTGTTTAACACTGTAAAATTCTTAGTCTTAAAATGTTTTGTAATTCTTTGCAAATTTTCTTCACAGGACTCCATTTAAAATGGACTCCTACCCAGTTGGACTTTCCCGGTAATCAAATGCCAATAAATAAACAACAATATCCACAGTTAAGTACTACAAGAAGAGCAAACAGACCAACAAAAAAATCTTATTAAATGTATTTGTCATCCTGTTGCTCAACAATGTTATTTATCAGGTAAGTGAGTAGTAAACCTGATAAAATAATAATCCATGGCAATAATGGCAAACATAACACTCAGAATAAGAAATCTGGACAAAGCTGAAATTAATGAACAGACAATGACCCAGAAATATGTGATGGTTGTTAAACATTGCTTTTGTAAACTTATAAAGTTGCTGGAATAACAGTTCTTTTGTTAGCATGCAATTTCTAACACTGAAATGCATGGCATTAATTAGGCCCTGCAATATAGAGTGATTTTCCATAAAACACAAAGCTTGTGAGGTACAGACCAAAAGTATAAGTCAAATATCTGGTCCTTGTGTGAAAATCCAGACAGTTGGGAGGTGTGCTGGAAAGTAAAAAAGTGTCTTTTTAAAAAAATGGAAGAATGGAACCGCTGCATGTGCACAGAACAAAAAGTGGCAATAATCACTAATAGACTGAGCCAGTCAGCTGTAACTCTGCTGATTCAATTATCCAAATGTCTGAAGAACTAGCTATTGTCCTTGTTAAAAAATGCACTCCCTTACTCCTGTACAGTAAGTAAAATGACCGATTGCCGGTTCCGTAAATAAAACGGTTAGATTGCCAGTTCCATAAGATCTGTAACAGTTATGCTTTTGCTGCTGCCCTTCCATCATACACATTACTTCTTTCATATAAAAAGTTATTGCCAGGCAGTAAAATGATTAGATTATTTCATTCAACAAATGAGGTGTTCCGAAGTCTTATGCAAGACATCAGCAGAATGCCATTGATTGAAAGTGCAAGTTACAGTAGCATTTAAAACTTGCAGTACGGGCATTCATAACAGTGAAGCATGCAGCAAAAAGGAGACTGAAGATGTATACTTTCCTTTTCCCCCGTACCAGGTATGTGTACATTGATGTCCCTGCTGGAGATGTATGCCTTAATGTGGATGGACATTTAGGAAAGCATAGCACTTATAAGAAGCACGAATTACAAATAGCCGTTTCCATTTTTAAAGAAAAGAGTGTTTGCTATGTAAAAGGAATACGGTAAAGCTGTACTGTTCTCAAATACATGTATTTACAGTGAGGTGCAAAGGCATGTATCTTGAGAGGCAGATCTGACTATATTCCATGACAACATGTAAAGGGAAAGGAATGGTTCACTGTAACTAGTGCTTGTGGTAAGGGTTATGTTTTTCTACCACTCTCGCTTGAATGTAATCATCGTCACTCCTAGCACTAGATGATAGCGATCGCAGACTTAAGCAGTACTGGAACGCAAATTCTGGTATCTAATTCCTCAGGGAGCAAAAATAGGACTGTACTAGAGATTTACACACATTTTAAAAAAAGTTGATGCTGTGGGTAGGAACACAGTTACATCATGCGTGATGTCACAAAGGGGGAGGTGATAAGCTAAGTGGGTGTCAATGTTTTCAGCTTCGGTCCGAGGCAAGAAACTGATTTTTGAAACGACATAGTGCACCTTTAAGCTTGACAACTCAATAAGTTTGGCAGGAGTTGATATTTTCTCACTAGAGGTCCCAGTGTATCTGTACCTCATTTTGTAAGTGAGGTTACATATGGATCTTTTACCTGTCCTGATGTATCTCTCTGGATGAACTTTTATGAGCAACTGGAGAATTGCATTTTTTTGCTGCTGCTAATGTGTATTGGTTTCCTTTGGTTGTACTACATGCTTAGGATACCTTTTTTGTTTAGCTGTTTTGTTGATATTGAATTTGGTCTTCAGATTTTATAACCTCTTGACAATGCCTATGAGTTCTTATATATCAGTCTCAATTAACAGTAGCTTTTTTTTATCTTTTATGTATATTAATTGCTACTCTGAGATTGATAATACTGGTACTGAAATACTGATTAATTGGCATCTATAGGCACAGTCCCTAACACTTGTGCCAGTAATGGCTGCCTGCTTTTCTCCACTTTAGCTATGCGTCTGTATCTTGACAGGCAATGTAGAATGTATTGCCTATCTACACTGAGGAAGAGATAAACTGGTCATAGTTTTTTCAGCAAGTATCTTCATGGATTGGAGCAATGCCTCTAAATGGGAGATTTCTGAGCTGTAAACTGTGTTTTCAACATGTCCCCACACTGATTAGAACTCAGCCTCTCTAAGGGTGATATCTGATTTGCGCATTGAGTTTTTTTGCAGTTATCTCCATGGGTTGGATCTCTGCCTCTTCCAGGTAGATTTTTGAATTTTACATTGAGTTTTTTAGTAGATGCCTTCCTGGAAAGGAATTCTGCCTCTGCATAGGTGATCTCTGAACTGTACATTTTAAAATGTCAATCAATTCATGTTCAACTGTCTTCATATATAGCAATCTTCAAATATGTAGCAGTGTAGGTTTAGACTGGTCTTTGTGTCTAGCTGTGTTTGGAACTAAAACAGAGCATCCTGAAAATGTCAAGCGTGTGGGTTCAACACGCAGTAATTTAAAGAGATGGACCATTTTTCTGTGGGCTACTTTATTTACTTAATTCCTTGTCCTAAAATGTGGTGTGCTGTGGTGCTCACATCAGATTGCTTCCACTACTGTTTCAGAAGTAACTGTTGCATTTGAAGCAACAAAACAACAACGTGATTTTCTAAGTAAACAGCAAAGCAAGTTATGAGATGCGCTCCTTTTCTGCTCCTGTTCTGAATCAATTTCCTCCTAAGTGATGCAAATGTTAAAATCCTCCCAAAGTCAGCCAAAAAGGAACTTCAGCAGTGATCCAGTGATACAATTACATAATTTCCATAAATCTTCTCTAAGGCAAAACTGGAATAACCTCTGCCCTGCTTGTTTATTCTTAATTTACTCAAGATATTTAGTTTTTTTTTCTCTTTTGCTACCTAACTATTTAAAAATAAATAAAAAAATGCAAACTTCTCCTTCTACAGAATTCTCCATTCATCAAAGAACTGGCGATTGACTCTTTACTTCACCAATTATACTGTGTAGCCTAGTGTGAAATCATTGAGTAGAGGTTTACGAAATTTACTAATACCCCCATTGTTGCACATTCCCTGAGTTTGTTCTTTCACAGTATGAGGTATAGGGGATAAAGAGGGAAATGTCACCTACAAAAGACACCATGCTGTTTTTTTTGTTTATTTTATTAGAGTGGGGTTCAGTATTTTTCCACTTAATAGAGATATGATGAAACATGTCTTCAGCAAATTGATACAGGTCCCTTTCATCATGTTTTGATAATGGTACATTGGGTAAAGGCCAGATATTGCTGTCTGGGCTTGCCTGGTTTAAGGTTATATCAAAGTATTTATTATATGTGCAACTGTTACAGAGATCTGGAGGATGCTTTTGATACATACTGTAGTGAACCTCTGATATATCAGCGGATTGATATATGCATCACATCAAAATATGCTAAATAAAAAGACCAATAATCTTCCTGAGCTCTGTGTAATATAAAGAAAGTAATTTTATGCCATCACATGTGTGTGCTTATTCTGTTTCTGAGATATACTCTATCACACTTGTCATGGAATATATACAATTTCTCTTTTCTTATTCAACTCTAACATTTTTTTGTTTGTATTCATATTTTATTACACATTTCTTATGGTACAATATGTCATTTATAACAACCATAATAAAATATACACAATACAACTGAAAAACATCAGTTTAAAATGAGTATACAAAGACAAGTATATGATCAGTATATTAAAACTTGCTGTAAAATACCACATTCTTGTTGGCCACATTGCTTAATATGTAAATTGCTTTAAGTTATATCCAAAAGCCATATCCTGGAGAAACATTATTACCTTCAGTTCATACATTTCCAAACAGTTAGTGTGAAACACAAGGACAGAGAGATAAAGATTAGCAAAGACAATGATGATCACTGGACAGGTAAGGGGACTGTGGAAGGACAGTCTCCATTGTGCCTTAAGGATGATTATGGAGTGTGCATATTATACAAACAACTGAAATTACATGTAAATCAACATGCTATAATAATTCATCATTTTCAGATTATTGCACAGCAAATCCACTCTGTATCAATATAAGCAGTCCAAAGAGTAACCACTTTGACTTCATCGTCTCTCTTTTCTATTGCAAGTAATGTAGAGCAATTTTGTTAGTTCCAGCCCAGCTCTCCTGTTGTAGGAAGAGTTTCAGATTTCCATTTCCTGGTGACTATTTTCTTTGCCACACTAATAATTAACAGAAATACAACTCATCATTTCTATCATTGCAGATATATTATATGGTACTATGTAAAACAACATCTACATCAAACTCACTGCCATTTCTGTTAAACAGTTTTACACAATCTTGACTCAGCTGTGACCAAAAGTCTCATCACTGGTCATTTATATATTATATATGACCATGTACCCATTTCTTTTCCTTGACATCCCCAGCTTACATTTCACAGACACCATGAAGACACTAAAATAGCACTTTAAAGGATACAGTCTCCCTTTGGGGTTCATATCACGTTATCAAAAGCTGATAACGTTGAATGTCACAATGTCGAACCCTATGCAGCAAACGCTAGAAATAGTGAAGCTGCAGAACATCGAATTCTTTCCTAGGGAAATAATTTGGTTGTCCGTTTCTGTGGCTTTGCTATTTTTAGCACTGTGGTGGAAAGTTACGGGGGGGAGTTCAGGTAAGTTCATGATTGTGTGGATGTTAGGTTTAGGGCATGGGTTACGTGAGTTATGATTAGGGCGCTGGTGAGGTGAGTGTGCGATAGTGACAGAGTTTAGGGTTAGGAGCGGGTTAAGTGAGTTAGGGTTAGGGCACGGGTACAGTGAGTGTGCGATAGTGATAGACCTTAGGGTTAGGGTTGGGTTAAGGTAAGTGGATAGATAGTAGTGTTTGTATACTTTAGTGTAGGGTTAGATGTATGATTTTAAGTGTAAGTGTGTGGATTGCTGTTTTTTTGGTGTGCCTGTATTGCGTGAATGTGTTTCGGAATAGCAAATTTTTTCCCAGGGAAAAAATTCGCTGTTCTGAATGTTCGATATTGTGTGCTTTAGATTATTTAGATTCGATTAAATGGTGTTCGGTGTTTTCGGCTTTCGATGACATGATATAAACACTCCATTTGGGAGATAAATTAGTAATAAAAGGAATTAATATGATATCTCAAGTAAGGGATTGTAGTATAGTGCTTTATTCTGTTATTTCTTTTCTTTCTCTGGTTGAAGCTTTGACCATTAAAACTTTGGATGCTAGTCAAAAAGATGTAGTGGAACCTGTTTTGTGTGACATTAAATAACGGTGGTTTACCACCCGATAACTTAAAGCACAATCATAATTAAAACTTCAATGAAGACATTGTGTTAGTTCACTGAAAGGGTATCTAATTTACACAACTATATTCCAAATTGTACAAGATCTGCAGATAATGTTGCATAAAAACAGGTTTATGTCCATATTTATGACAAAAAATCGAGTTCTGGTTGCATGTATAATAACTGCTGGGTAATTCGGTTGTGGGTAGCAGTCTTATCTTTGACTTTGAAGAAAAGGTCTTGGAAACAACACATTGAATTTTGTTAAGGCTTCAGTACAAAATACTGAATAGCATAACGGATTATCCAGGACACCGCTGGTAACTTTTTAAATGAAATATTACAAGTGTGAGGCTCATTTCCTAGCGGCAGAAAAGGCAAACTGATTCTCTATGACAAAGGGAGAAAAATATTATGGTTATATAGAAACAAAAAACTCTGAGTTTAATATTAGGGAATTGTTATACTTACTTAAAATAAAATAATAGACTGTGTTGTTACTCTGGTAGTAGGATTTTCAAAGAAAATGACAACTGAGCAGTAGAAATGTACCTCAATATATTTTAAGAAAAAAAAAATGCAAACTTCACTGGTTTATTAGTTCAGCAGTATAGAAAACAAATTATCAGTTCCACACGCTGTATAGACAATGTGACTACATCCTTAGTGTTTTAGATCACATGACCCCTTTAAGAACTTTGAATATATTCATTCTTAACAATATGTTTATTTTTGTCCCAGTTAGACAAACTACATAATTAATTAAATTTAAGCACAGCATTTTAGGCTATGTCTGCACAGGACGTAGGTTTTATTAAAGTATTTACTAATGATATTGGATAGGAAAATTGTGCCCCTTTCGGCAAAGATGTGGGAGTATTTAACATGGTAAAAACACTGAGCAGGGACTTCCTAGAGCTGGAAAGGATAAGATGGAAAAATCTGAGACTGAGGAATTGTCAAGAAATTGAACAGATTGTATTCACATTTGAAATATAACACAATGGGAAAGACAAACAAAATAACTGGAAGGCAGTGGTAATGTTAACAAAAATATATATATATAAAAGTGAGTAATGACTGTTCTAACAGGATTAATAGCAGATTAATGGTAGAGTACAGAAACAAGAAGAAAAATATAGAAGATTTGCAGGTTCTGCTATATATGAGGAAATGTAACACAAGTAGAAAATTAAGTAATTTTCCACCTATACATTGATTACAGCTCTAACTGATACACTGTGTTATGTTTGCTGGATCAGTGCAAAGACCGTGACTGTTGAAGAATGGCAAACATTCTGTTCCAAGACATACATTATTACCCAAAGAGAGACAGTGAGAGAGAAAGAGAGAGAGGGACAGATCATAAAGACGCTTGACATGTTTGGCTTTTACATAAGGAAATAAAAAATGGAATATGCACAACATCAATGACAAGTGTCAAAAGAAAGCTAATGTTTTATGAAGGATACTATATTTTATAAAAAAAAAAAAAAAAGTAAAGTGCATGAATAGTAAACTACAATTTGAAAACCTAAGATGGCTAAAGAGTAAGAGGATGGTTATTTTCTTGAAGAAGGTTGTGATGTATGCAAGAAAGAGCTTCACTCAGCATGTCTGCGATCTAAAGAAATGCACTGATTCATGAACATGTGTAACACAGACAGGCATATAGCACTTCTAGCTAATGAGAGAGGAGCCTGATCGAACAGGATCTGGAGCACATTCAAGGAAATTATAGCTTGGCTCCTTGACACAGAGGGATGGTGTCCTAACTATGATGCTGGTGAACGGGGTTTGAATAACATCACTGGTGGGGCCAAGCTGGGAGGGAGGTGAGTGAAGGTACATGGTTTGCTTGCCTCTCCTGGGGGGAGGGGGTAATAAGGGTTTATGTGCATTCAGTGGTACATCAGACAAAGCCTAATTCTTGATAAGTCTAGAGGACACCACTAGTCATGCTGCATATGGAGGGGCCAGACTGGTTTGTGGGAATGCCCCTTTCACATCTCTTCCTGATACATGACAGAGTGTGTGCAGGTAGGACCAGGAAGAAAATAAGGAAAAAAATGCAAACCGCTCCTTATGGCTGTGCGAGTGTAGGCCCCTCCCAGGCAATATCCATCTTGGTGACAGGAAAAGTATAGCTCAATTAACTGAAGAGGGGCCTGGTGATCCAACAGGTAACAAGAACAAAATGTGCCAAATATCATAACCAACAATGAAAAACTGAAACAACCAGGAACCAGAGAGAAGCAACCAAACAGTAAAGTACACTGGTGGAAACAGGTGCTCGACACAATTCTTTTAGCATAAACCACATTTTTTAATCAGCTATTCATCCAAAGACTTCATCAGAAACAACCACATAATAATGCAGCCATATTTAAGCCAAATTTTTAAAACAGTTAATCAATAGGAAAGCACTGATGTTAACCCTTGATGGATGAAACAGAATTAGTGACAGATTTTCTATACTTTAAAAAAAAAGAATTAGGGAACATGACGAGAATAACGTGCTGTACAAAAATTCTGAAAAATGTCCCAATTTTAAGAAATTCATTTTTTTTCTGTCTTGGATTTGGTACATATGGATTTAAGGGGAGGAGATTTTAAGAATAAAGTTGAAAAGAAGAAAGTTGAGTGGCAGATTTGGCTGGCTGCTCACCTTCCTCCTGGTTTAAATGAAGCTGTAAACATCAAATATTTTTAGTATAGAAGATCTGTCATTTATTCTGTTTTAGTCATACTGTTGACCTGTTTCTACTAGTGTACTTTACCAAAAATCATTATCATTATGGAAAGAAGTATACTAGAGGAGTTCCAAAAGGTAAAGGTGAGCAAGGCAATGGGTTAGATGTGGTCATCATAGGATTACCTGAAAAAAGCACTGAAGGAAATGATAAGCCACTAAACTTTTCAACAATATTTCTGACGAGAAGAATATTCTACAAAACTTGAAAAGGTGGATGTGGATTACTTTCACTAGAAAAAGAATCAAACAAAGAACAGAAGCTACCTCCCTGCAAATCTGACCTCAGTTGTAGGTAAAATTATGGAATAAAAGAATTTTAAAGTACCTAGAGATGAGTGTGCAAGTCAGCATAGATTCATAACAAGAAGATCAGGCCACAAAAAGTGAGCAATAGTTCTGTGACCAGACTACCAGGCTTCTGTAGAAAACAGGAGGTGGACTGGCTTGACACCGATTTTAGCAAGACATCCAGTGCAGCACAGTTTAAAAGTTAGTGGACACATGGGACTGACTGTAGCCTATAATGACAGCATAGGTAAAACTATGCCTTGACAGCTGGATGCAATCATTATAAATGGAATCCAGTCATATGAAAGAATAACAACATGGAAATGTGAATAACATTGCTGAGGGTAGTCCTTTTTAGGGTCTTAATTATGTATTTATTTATTTTATTTTATACTTGATTACAGGGAAAGTATGACTGGACAAAAATCCTATAGCAGAGGAACTATATTTAACATGTAACAATGACTATAATTACAAATACAAGGTTTACATATAAATGACTTGACATTTGTGCTAAACATATAACAGTTGATAAAAATATATTCTTGTAAATATTCTTATTAATATGAAATATGTCATATTGAGAGACTGCTTGTTTGATGATATTGATTTATCGAATGGGGTTTATGCAAAAGAAGATGGAGAAATGATGAGAAGGGAATTACTATAGTAAGGCACTGCGCCATAAGGCCAATTGGAAAATGTAGAGTGAGGTACCTGAAAAGCAAAAACCTAAGACATTATTAGACAAAAGACAAACTACATCACAACAAAAGAGGTGAAGAGAATTAACATTAGTAATGCTCTTTTCAGTTGACTTAAGGTAAGTAAGCAATGTCAGAGAGCCGTGAGGAAGACCATTAGAATAACATTACCAACATGAGTAAGCATCACTTAAAGAAATCGAGATGTTACCAAGCATCTGTGGAGGTAGATCAGGACATCCTATCCAGACTAATGTAGTAATTGTGTGCAGTTCTAGAGATTTCATCCTCATAAAGGCAAACGATGGACAGAGGTATTGAAATAAAGCTGAAAAATGTAGCATACAGTTTGTATCAGAATCTCTATAAAGAGAAATTTAAAGTGATTAAGATGCATTATTTGGCAGAAAAAAATGAGAATGTTTGCATGTGTGTGTGCATGTATGTATGTGTGTGTCCATGGGTTACCTTTAGTACATCAACAGCCCACAACATCGAATTCCACTTCCACGACACGGCAGAACAACAAATGAAGAGCCGAAGTTTCCCACACAGTAAGTTACCGTTTGACCATCCAGAAATGAAAAACTGCCATTAAACCAACTACACAAATGTGGGGGGGCTACGTCCTCCATAACCCCCTAACTTAATATTCCAACTCTGAGAATGCACTACCGTGTGGATATAGGGGAAAGTTCAGGTGGATGGTCAAATGGTAACTTCCCGTGCAGGAAACTTCAGCTCTTCATTTGTCGATGTTCTGCCATGTTGGAGAAGTGGAATTTCATGTTGTGGGCTGTCGATGTACTAAAGGTAACCTGTGTGTGCATGCATGTGTATGTGCATGTCTGTCTATCTGTGCTTTTGTGTAGTGGGTGTCTATTTTAAATCTCTAAATACCTTCAAGCAATGCATAAATTCTAAGTTGGTACCACATTTCAAATAGAGAGTCATATTTGAGTAATGTAACATATCTTTAAGTTAAAAGGTAAATAGCTCAAAGGAAGTATAATGAACCATTTCTTTGCTTTATGGTAAGGAAGCAAATTGAGCCTTTTGATTTTTACCCAGTTTCTTGGTTTAACTTATGTTGTCAATACACTGTAGTTTAAGTTAAGTGTAGTGTAGTTCAGTGTGTGAACATGGGATTTAATATTATATTTGAATTCTTTTCCTGATTAGTGATACACATTCTTTATATGTCTGAAGTGGCCTCTGTTATGTTCTTCCTGAGAGTACTCGATTTCAGAAATATTTTAACTAGTTCCTTTTCTTTTTTAGTAAACAATCCACATACATAAGTACTTTTTTACATCACTGACACTGTTCATGCTTTAAATTCCATAGCCTCTCCCAACAAAATGGTACACAGATTGCTAGGTGCTGTAAGTCAAGGCAGAAGTAAACTTGATGGCTTTTGTATAGTAAAGCTTAAGTGAAATTCATTGTAGAAATGATGTAAAAATAGATTTTCATTTTTTGGGAGAACAAGACCCCGTATTTAATATAATTAACTCCAGGGTGGCATAACTTCAGGGAAGGATATATGAACATTTTGCTTAAGTGGACTACACTTATATGGACTTGACTGCCACAAAAAATGTCTTTATGAGGCAACTTAGTAAGGATACACATGAATTAGACTGACGCACTAGAAATATATATGCTGTGCTTTGAAATTTCACACAAGGGACTAAAAAAGCTTAGAATTCCTTTAAAGTTTGACATCTGGTGCCAAAGTGTGTTTGCTTATTTACTGACTTGGAATTAGTAACTAAAGATGTGACATATTCCTTACACTTGTAGAACTATCATGTCCTTTTCTCAGAAGCTCAGAAGTATACAGCCTGATTCCAAAAGACTTGTTCTCAGTGTAAGTAACCACTTAACACTGGCATCAGGCTGACAGCAGGTGTTTTTGGAATGTGGCCCCCTGTGCAAGCCTGTTTATCGACAGGCCTTTCATTGAAATAAGACATTTACACTGACATTGAGTCTTTCAGAATCAGGCATACTTATACTAACAGCAACTCTTTTGGAATCTGGCCAATAGTCAGATAAGTAAGCTATAGCGATATTAATACTGCATTATTATTATTATTATGTAACTGCTGATTTTATTTTAGGTTTCATGGACAAGACCAAGCTTCAGGTAATGTGACAGTGTATTTGTCTAAATAAAGACTTCAGGTTTAGAGCTAACATATTCATCACCATTCCACATATGGGAATAATGACAAATGAAATATATTAAATCTCATTTCATTTCATACATAATTCAGTGGGTACGTTGGATATGCAAAGGGTACTAGAAATCAGGACAAGGATTTTTATGTCTATTCTGATGGGGGTATAGGTCTATACTATGACTGCTTGTTTTTGGACTATTCTTGGGTACAAAAGCGGAAAGCTGAAAGTGGTCTTTAGAAAACAAATACGTTTATTACTTCAAAATGGATTATATAATAAATTCAACAGGCAAGGGCAAAGTTCTCTAAGATGGGTAACAAAATGTCAATAAATGCAACATCATGAGACTTGGCAAAAGCACATAAATTATAATTACAAAATAAATGGGAAGATCATTAAAAATACCATCATATCTAACGATCCAGAAAAAAATGATTTCTGGAAACAATTTACACTTAAAACAGTACTCTGTGTACCTACCAGAGCCAGAAAAGTCTGTTCTGTAGTCCATGTTATTCTAAAGGGCATGACCAATCATTCCAGAGAGCTTATTATATCAATTTAGATCGTACTGATTTTAACCATTACTAAATATACTTCATCGATCTTTGCAGCTGATTACAATGCCAGATTTTGTAGCTTTCTCCTAAGTCACCTGAAATTACCCGAATAGGGACAGTTATTTATTATAAAAAAAATACAGGGTTACAGTACTTGAACTACTGAGAAAGAGTTCACAAACAGACATTATATTCTGAGTCTTATAGCTTACTTAGAGATGGCCTTTGCCTGGTTTATTAGACAATATCTGATCTAGTTCTGTTTGAAAGTTTATGTCTGTAATACATAGCTAAGGGAGCAAATTCCATATCAAGGAACATAATAAGTATGAATAACAAGAAAACAAAGTAGACAGATAAACTGTATACCTTCCAAGACTAAGGAATGGAGTAAGTGTCCACTTACTATTAGAAGTCAACAATTAACTTCCTTCAAAAGACTACCTTGACATACATACAGGAACTAGAAAATATCATTATAGGATTATGGCAGGTTAATTTATTGAAGGACTGTAAGCTGTAAGCTTGACAACTGAACATACAAACTAAAGAACCAACAAATCTTGCATTATTTCAATTTCTCCAAGCAATTGCTCATTGACGTCCTAAAATTCTATCCTCATAACAGCCGAACTAAGTGTAAGTCAATCCCTGCCAACAGTTTCAAATTTATAGAGTATGTCTTTATCTATACAACCCAAGCAGACAACTTCCTTGTTTCAGACATCACTGTAATCAGTTTACTGATGCGTTTCTACGGAATGCAATTTTGTTTTGTGTTTTCCCCAAAGCTTGCTAATCTGAGAGCATTTTAGCTGGTTCAACTATGTGTACTTAATGGAAGTAAGAGTGTACTAACACAAAAGAATGTAAACAATATGGTGTGAAAAACAAACATGAAAAATTAACTATTTTTATAAGTAATTAAAGATGAGCTTACCTCCTGAGTCTGGGTCATGAAAATTTGGATCAAGACCTTTATCAAGCAATCGGCACACTTTTTCAATGTTGCAGCTTTGGACATATTCCATGAACTTCTTCAAGTTTGCCTGCAATACAACAGAAACATCACTCAAAATGTTTAAGTAAATTTATACAACAAGAATGTTTTCTACAGTGTACATACACTTATAATGGTGGGGGTGAGCGCTAAGGATGAAGTTAATTACTGGAACTGACTGTCCCTATTACTTTAATATGGAAGTTTTATGATTGGTTTAAAGACAATCAATATTTCATGTTGGAAATAGTTCCAAGCCTTATCTGTTGCAGAATTTCTAATGTTTAATATGACAAAAACGAAAGAAACGTAGTTAAACCATATTAAAAAAAAAACGCTTTTCTGTCAGACGTGTGAAACATGTATTTGTCCCTCCAACAACTATGAAAAATAATGAGCAGTTACACAAGCAATCCAGTGATTCACAAAACTTACTGCAACATCATAAATGTACTTTTATGGGTGGCGTGACCTCCCACAAGCTTTAATGTAGGGGGGGGGTTCAGCTGTGCCCACCACATCTCTGTTACATTGGGTTATGAGAGGACAAGCCATATGCCTACCACATCTGCTATTTGTCTATACGATCTCTGAGATCATTGTAACACAAAGGGAGAGGGATGTTTTCAGTTTCACTATTACAAGGGTTGTTGGGTGAGCTACAGTCTTCAGAATTTCAGCAGGTGCCCTTGCAAAATAGTGTTCCATCAAAATCCCACATTTGTAATTGAGTGTTGCAAAACAATATTAACATTTCATAACTTGTTAGCAAGTTAAATGAACATTTCTATTATCAGTAATAAGTGATGATGAAAGTAATCATAAATTAATTTCTTTACTATGAATAAAATATATTTATATGTCACTCTTTCAGGACTTTAAATAAATAGGTGTGAATGGATATGCTGGATGCATTTGTGAATTATTTCTTGACCCTTATCCCCCCAACATCAAACCCCACCCCCTATAGGCACACTTATTTCTCCCAGTACCATAGGCCTTCAATAAAGGGAGGTGATAAATTGGGAGTATAGTAGTAATTTGGTGCAGATTACACATTTTTTATACATTACTGCAGTGGTGGTGCTGCGGTAGCATTGTCACCTCACAGTAAGACGTTGTCCTGTTCGATTCTCAGCTAAAGCGTCTTCTGTGTGGAGACATGCGTGAATGGGCATACCTTCGTTGAAGGTTGTGCGTCAGGGCTGGCAACTCAGTACGGAAAAATCTACTGCCAATCATTAGCAGACCAGAGTTCCACTGTGGCTACCCCTGACCGGGAAAAGCCGAAAGATACACACGTTTTATACATTCCTAACTCCCCCCTACCATGGTAGCTGGATGTTGTTATGTAATGTTTGTCATCCCTGGCTACATGGTTGCAAGGGGTGAGATTAGCAGATGAACAGGTGGTGTAGAACTGGTATTCATTTAAATGCCACTATGAAAATGAATTCCAGTACTACTTCTGTGGTGAGGACTGATGCACTTGTTTCAATGTTTTGTGTGAGGTCTAATAGGAAAAAGTTGTTCCACAAGAAATACGCATGTTGCTACACTTTTTAAGAGAAAATAGTTTGTTTGCTTGTTTGTTTGTTGCTCTTAAAGATGTGACATGAGCTGGTAGGCACAGAGGACAGAGTGCTCTTCTTATAGGAGACCAGTGAAGACCACCAACTATTTTTGTTCCTCAGCTTACTGTTGACGGGCACCAGAACAGAGAGTGGTACTGGATGACAGATCATAGGATCATAGGAGGTTAATAAGCTATTGGACCTGAGGCCCTTATAAGCCTAGCCAAGAGTTTAGCCTATGTTTAGACAAGTCAGCACCCAAAGCCCCTGTCCAGCAGGAACACAGGTGGAATCCTAGGGCCTTTTTTTTTCTGTTTCCCATCCAGTCATCCAGGTTGCACTTAAAAAGGGATAATGAGGTACTCTGCTTGACATGAAGAGGGAGTCTATTCCACAGATGGGGGAGTCTCTGGGCTACAAATCTGTCACATCAACAAGTCCTACTGATATCACAGACCAGGTTGAGGTCGCACATACAGGTTGCTCAAGTGGAGCCTGACTTGCAGATATGCAGCAGTCCCATTGACGGTGGATTCTAAGACTGCTTTATATGCCAAACAGTGGTCACCCCTGAGGAGTCTCTATGAAACTGAGTAGAGGGACAGGGCTTTTAGCCTATCTGTGTAGGGTAGATGTTGGAGGGACTGGATTCTCCTGGTGAGGAACCTTTGTAGTCTTTCCAGCTGCTGCAAGTTCTTTGTGAGGTACATGCTGAAGGGGGTGTTGTACTCAATTATTGGCCTTATAAGGGAAGAATACAGGGATGTTAGGACTTCTTTGCCCCTGGATGAGATACCCTTACTTATAAGGTGGGCCATGTAGAAAGCTTTCCGTACAATGGAAGCAACATGGTAGTCAAAAGTCACGTTGCCATCAATCTGGGTGCCCAAATCCGTCACTACTGATTGTGTACTTAGGACATTGTTATTAATGTGATAATATGTGGGGATGTCATTCTCCCCAGAGGGGATGATGATGCATTTTTTGGCATTCAGCTTGAGGCCATGTTTCTGGCACCAGTCATTTGTTTGGGTGAGACCCTCTTGGAGGACGTCCACATCCCTTGGGGAATGGATGACTGTGCCCAGCTTGCAGTCATCTGCAAACTTGTTCAGCCTTAGTCCACTGGTTTTGGCCTACACCTCACAGAAGTATATCCTGAATAACAGAGGCCCTATGACCGATCCCTGGTGTACACCGCTCATTATAGATCAACTGCTTGAGGTGGCTTCCCCTATCTTGATTAGGTGGGTTCTATCAGTGAGCCAGTTTATTACACATCTGTTAACATATGGATTGATTACTAGTTGAGAGAGTTTATCTACTATGCCCGAGTGGGGAATAGTGTTGAAGGCTTTGGCCAGGTCAAGGTAGGTGGTCTGCACCATCTTCCCCTCGTCCATGACTTTGGTGACTGTCTCAAAGATGTTGACCAGATTTAACAAACATGACCTCCCCTTGACAAAGTCAAACTATGTGGGGTCGAGTATTTGGAGGTTGCCAATGTCCATGTTAATGAGGTCCATGGTAATCCTTTCCCTGGTCTCAGATCAGGCTAGTTAGGCTGATGGGGCTATAATTTCCCAGATCGGGGGACGCTCCATCTTTGTGTAAAGGGATGACAGTGGCTATCCTCCACTCCGCTGGAACAATGCTGGTACTCAGGATTTGGTTGAATAGGGTCCCTAATGGTGCTGCAAGTTCAAGCCTGAGTTCAAGTAGGATGCATCCAGGGATGTTATTGGGTCCCATGGAGGCTGTATATTTTGCCTTTGGGAAGGCAGCGATGACCTGTTCCCTAGAGATGGGGGGGGGGGGGGCATTTGTGTTTTGGCATGAATAATTTTTCCATTCTAAGCTTGGGTAAAGTCACCCAGGTACTGGGGATGTTCTGATTTAATGATGGGTGGGATAGAGTGGAGACGTTTTCGCTGAATCTGTCAGCCAGTAGATTGGCTATATCTACAGCATTTGTGTATGTGGTATCCTTGACCACCAGTTCTGAACAGATCTGGGTGCTTCCTTTGAGATTTTGGACATATGTGAAGAAGGCCTTATGATTGTCTCTAGTAGATTGGCTTAGAGGATTTCACTATTGCTCTTGTTTGCTTGTTCAGGGTAAGAAGAGATTGCTTCCAATTAGGCAGCTGTTCCTTCTTGGTCCTGGGCAGTAACATTTTCCTTTTATTGTATAGATTATTTTTTGCAATGTCCACCAGACAGGTTTACTCTTCCTTGCGGAGGATTATTTTGTCCTGTCAGGTATACCTGATTCCATGCATCTGTATAAATGCTCATATAGTACTTTGGTGTAGATTTGGACATTGGTGCCAGTTCCTACAGTAGGGGAGGGGGCAGTGAAGCTGTTTGTACAATCCCTCACGAGGCTGTAATCAGCTTTGGAGAATTTTTTTTGTTTGACCCTAGCTGGGGGGGTGGGGGGGTCAGGGGAGATGGTGACTTTGAAAGTGACCACTTTATGGTTGGATCTTACCAGGGAGGATGATATTGTAGGGATGCTGCAGTGGTTACTCATGTTGGTTAATACCAAGTTCAAGATATTATCACCTGTTGCGGAGGTATCAACTAGCTGTTCTAAGGCATTTGCATTGATAAAATCGAGAAATTTCTGGGCATTTGTGTTCTGGCATGAATAATTATTCCAATCTATGCATGGGTAAATTCACCCAGAATCAGGGTAAAGAGTTAAATCTTGATAGATTTGAAGAGATCCAGATAGGTGGAGTCGGCATCTTGAGTCAAATTTAGGGGCCTGTAGCTAGCTATAATTTGAATAGGGGTCTTGTCAATGGTTAACTGCACCTTGAGTGTCTCCTGTGCGTCATAATGTTTGACCAGCCTGGAGGTGTGTATGTTTCTTTAATATTTATTGAAACTCCACCTCCTTTGGCTCTGCTGCCCACAGTTTGGGATCTGAATGTGTGATAGGATGAGTAACCAGGTAAGACTGGGGTGCTCTCTGCAGCTATGAACCAGGTTTATGTGACGGCACAAATGTCAGCATCTTCCAGGGTTAAGAATGCTTGCAACGAGTGCAGTTTCATGTTTAAGCAGCATGACCTTTACTTTGCGTTTTATTGAAATGTTTATGTTAGTAGTATTGACCTCATGACTTTTCCTAAAAAGGCACTATGGGGGAGGTAAGGGCCTGAAGCGCAAATGAGACAGATGCAGATAAACCAGGAAATGCTCTATCTGCTAAGCTTGACCTAGTAAAAGTGCATCTTTTTGTAAAAGGATTTCCAGCTAAACTGACGGCAGCAACACACTCACCACGATAAGCAAGTCAGAATTATCAGTTTATTCCCATCACTTTACAGCTATTTAACAGAGACTGTGCTGCTAATTGTAGCCACATTATACAAAGCACAGATAAGACAAACCCTTTTATTAACCTTACCAGGCAGCATTTCTGAATTATGACTTGTGTTGTTTTTTTTTTTTTTTTTTTTTGGAATATGATATAACTACTTTTCTTTTTACAGCTAGAGTAAAAAATGTTGTGCAATATATTTTTTAACATGAGTGAGGTATGAAATATGATTAGAGATGGAATGCACAATGAAAGAAACTAATGTTTAAAATATCCAAAAGTTAAACCTTTTCTTTTCTGACATTTGAAGAAATGTTAATACTTTTTAAGCTCTTTTATAATTTAATATCTAACCCAGTCCAAATAAACACATTTAAATTTGAAGGACAAAATGGTCTCCATAATGAGTGCAATGCAATGTTTGCTGAAAATGTAGGATACCAAAACTTCTAATATATTTCATCCTAAGACTATTTGGTGGCAAAACATAAGGTGCCATTTGTTTACACTTTGGTATAAGTAAAGTAAGTAGAATGGACCATGACCCAGAGCAGGATCAGATTTTACTAATTTATAATCACCTTAACATATTCCCTAATGTGTGTATTTATTTCCATTGTTATCACTGTACTCATACAGTCACAGTTTAAGGATGCAAAAACTTGCCTCAAGAAACCCCAAACTGAAACCCTGAATAGCATTGCCATTTCACAACATGCAAGCAAAAGTTAACAAAAGAGTAACAATGTTTGCAACCCTCAGAATGTTACCAATCCCCCACAAATTTTACCTAAACACCTTCCAGAAATATGAGACAAAACAGACAATTTAGTGTCCCATACTCAGGCATATCAGTAACTCATTTCGGTTATGAAAGCCAGGTCACCTTATAGCCTCAAATAACATTTCCTTATCATTTCCGTTAAACTTGTCCCCGAGTTCCATCATTACACATTTTATAATTAAAAGGTGTTTTTTTTTGCATAGATGTTTTCTAAAATATGAGGATTAAATATTATTTTTATTTTCATCTGGAAGTTAAGTGGCAACGGCAAATTTAGTATACCTTAGGCCCCAGGCTGTTTTCAATCGATGATAAGCCATGTCTATCACATGATGTAAACACACACATACACACTGTCTGCTTACCTGTACATAAACTGGGAAGAAAGTCAGTTCACCTACAGCAAGACTTTGAAGTGTTGTGGCACTGTGTCATGTGAAATGACACTGCCACTCACTGTTGTACAATGTCATAAAATATGGCAGTAACACAAACTGTTGTACTGTGACATACAAGATGGCAGTTCATCTCACTGTTGTATGGTGCCATATGAAATGGCACTGCCACTCACTGTTGTACTGTGTCATATGAAATGTCACCACTACTCACAGTTGTATTGTGTCATATGTAATGGCACTAACACTCACTGTTGTACTATGTCATATGTAATGACACTGACACTCACTGTTATACTGTATCATATGAAATGGCACTGTCACTCAATGTACTGTGTCATATGTAATGGCACTGCCAGTCACTGTTGTAGGGTGTCATATGTAATGGCACTGACACTCACTGTTGTACTGTGTCATGTGTAATGACACCACCATTCACTGTTGTAGGGTGTCATATGAAATGGCACTGCCACTCACTGTTGTACTGTGTCATATGAAATGGCACTGCCACTCAAAGTTGTACTGTGTCATATGTAATGGCACTGACACTCACTGTTGTACTGTGCCATATGTAATGGCACCGCCACTCACTGTTATAGGGTGTCATATGAAATGGCACTGACACTCACTGTTGTACTGTGTCATATGAAATGGCACTGCCACTCACTGTTGTATTGTGTCATATGAAATGACATTGCCACTCACTGTTGTACTGTGCCATATGAAATAGCACTGACATTCACTGTTGTACTTTGTCATATGTAATGGCACTGACACTCACTGTTGTAGGGTGTCATATGAAATGGCACTGCCACTCACTGTTGTACTGTGTCATGTGCAATAGCACCACCATTCACTGTTGTACTGTGCCATATGTAATGGCACTGACACTCACTATTGTACTGTGTAATATGAAATGGCATTGCCACTCACTGTTGTACTGTACCATATGTAATGGCACTGCTACTTACTGTTGTACTGAGTCATATGTAATGGCACTGACACTCACTGTTGTAGGGTGTCATATGAAATGGCACTGCTACTCACTGTTGTACTGTGTCATGTGTAATGGCACCGCCACTCACTGTTTACTGTGTCATATGAAATGGCGTGGAGCCACTCGTTGTTGTACTGTGTCATGTAAAATGGCAATGCCTCTGACTGTTGTACTGAGTCATGAACCATTTACAAATCACCAAAGTGACCCACTTCATGTGTACAACGCTGATGTTTGTGATTGAAAGTGAAAACAAAATATGACCAACTTGTTACTCTTAAATGCACTTGGTGACAGCACTGTTGCCATCCCAAATCAGTGACTGTAACAGTGATTAAACAACAGCAGAAGGGTGACTTACTTTTATCTAAATGCAGCCTCTGATGGACTATCTACATCTCAGATATTCAATTGAAGTTAAAAAACATAATAACACTCAACGTAATTCAAAGTTTGTTTCACACAAATACACAATACTTACAGTATAATAATGCTTCTTACTTCACTCCAATGCACAGATGCACACTACTCATATATAGACAGATTAGTGACTCTTTACAACCAGCAAACAACAAAGGGCCAGTTACTTTCATTCACAGATAGCTACCACCAAGCAGTTATGCTAGTTCTGTGTACAGTTCAGATATCTGATTGTGTTAAAAATAATGGTGATGTACGGCATTTTAACTATGTGCTACACAATCAACATAGACACATTAATGCATTCTAAATGACATCACACAAATCAAATTAGTCCTTCAAAGCCAGAATAATGAACAAACAGCAGTAGTTAAGAAACATCCCCTCACAGATAACCACAGAAAAATAAAATTAATGAACAAATTAAATAAATAAATGAATAAATAAATAAAATAAGGGCCACACAGTAATGCATTCAATAACTGCAAACCACATAGCACAAGAATCAGGTACAAAGGCCCAAAATTAGGAACATATTTTAAATACTGCTCTTATATACTTTAGAAGAATTTTGTATTAGCATGCATTTTCTGAAAGATATAAACACTAAAACTCAAATGTTTGTCTTTATTGAGTGTCTGCAGCCCTCATAATGTTACCAATCCCCCCACAAATTTTACCTAAACACCTTCCAGAAATATGAGGCAAAATCAGGGAGGTTTTATGAAACTTCTTTGCTCAAGAAATAGCAGCCCCAAATCAGGTATAAGTTTATAAAATATTACTCTAATTCACTGAAAGAGCTAATAGAACAACAGGTTTTGCATTATAACCCATTTTCTGAATAAGCAGTATGGAAATATTATGTCTGTCATTATTAATTGATTGCAATGCTCAGTGCTTTACTACAAAACCAAACATTTTACAAGGGACAGGGCAAAAATATATATATTCACATCAGGAACAGAAGAAGATATGAATAACTGATAAACTGGCAGAGATAAAAACTCACCTGCAGCAAATTACACAATAGCATTCATTTTCAGTCACTCCACACTGCACACTCTAACTAAATCACTGGCTACAAATTCTCAATTCTGTTAAAGGCATAACTCTCTATTGTTCAATGTTTCTGGGCTTTTTGCTTGGTATCATCCACTGCAATCTAGGCAGTGAATTACAGAGCAGCACAAAGCCTGTAATTTATTATATAGTTTGTGGGTAGGACTGAGCAGGAAGCCTGGAACTTAAGAATGAGTGCTTCAGCTGCTTGTAACAGCCAGACTTATACTAACGGAAAAAAGAAAGACGTGAGATAAGCACTCATAGCCAAGTAGCACCCTAAGAAGCCACCTAGGGTGTCAGTGCCTAAGATTGCCATGCTTATGCCATATAACCTGTGATCCATCCAGCTGGAAGTTTAAATTGTGTTCAATTGTTTTGCAGCACCTGTTTATCTGAACAGTTGCATCTACATAGACTATCTGTACCATTGTTTCAGATTATCTAAAAGGACATATTTATTATTATGATCCAGCAAGAAAAGGTAACATCAAAAACAGGAAAAAGAATGATAGACAGGGAAGAAATATAGGGTATACAGTATGCTCTACAATGGACAGAAAAAGAAGCTGTGCTAGAT
The DNA here is from genome assembly GCF_019279795.1 of Protopterus annectens. Taxonomy (NCBI): domain Eukaryota; kingdom Metazoa; phylum Chordata; order Ceratodontiformes; family Protopteridae; genus Protopterus; species Protopterus annectens. The sequence goes on from NC_056745.1 coordinate 1,229,821,204, forward strand.
TCACTTCAGTAGCCATACACAACCTCCTTTTGGCATGATCCTGATTAGCACCCAACTATGCCCCTGCTGATAATGCCTCATCATAGGCCTCAACCTTCTGTGTCCAAAATGTAGATCACTATATTTCAGTAATGGGATTGGGAATTAACTGCTGAGTTGCTGACCATGTACACGTTTCTGCTTTCCACTAAATCAGTGTGTGCAAACCCATGTAAAAGGATGTGCACTGCTGCAGTGTATGCACATTTTACAAAAGATGATTTAGTCATGCATGCTTGCCAGCCTGATAGGCACCCTCCCAATGAAACGGGCTCTAGCTTGCTGCTCAAAATGCCCTTATTATTATTTACTGCTGTTAACTGTTTTTTAGTGATTGTCTTTAACTGTCTTTTTGGTCATATCATCATAGAATACCACACCCCCCAAGCACAAATCCAAATTACATGCAGCCAGATAATTTGAATTCATTAAAATATAACTTTATAGGAATAATAGCTGCTTTCCTTTGTAAACAGATCATTCATATCAAGGTCCAGGAAATTCTGTATGTGGCAGAAATACATACATTAAATGGTAAAATAGGTAAACTCTCCAGCCTCACTGATTGTTTTTCAGGCCTTTCCCACCTCTTTGGCTCTACGTCCCTCCCCCCTTTCTCCTCTCCCTTCCTAAATCACCCCCTACTTATCCCCTCCCCCTAGGCTTTTTTTCCCGCCCTGAAAGTTATTTCACCAGGGCAGAAAGGCTCATCCAGACTCTGCTACACTTTGCTGTGAAGGAAAGGTTAGTTTGCTGTTATTTTTTGTATTTCTGTATTGCCTTTCTATATTTTGAATACTGTAGTTTGTTTTCTTTACCTTGTGTCTTGCTTGCATTCTGTTTTAACAGCATATTAAAACTTCAAAAGAGACCACAGCTCTCTCTGTTCCGAGTCAGGCAGAATTTTTTCCCCTTCCTCCCACCCATTTAAGTTGTCTTGTTAAATACCACTGTCTTTCTAGTTGCCCGCCTCTTATGTTAATCTGACCATATATCTAATTTCTCTCTACTTTCACTGGCTTATGTGAGTAATCACAAAACCATCACTTTTGAAATCCCACCCCTTCAATTATTTAAATTTATTGGCCATCCTACAGTATTTCATAGTACCAAAATACAAAAGTAACCACCCCTTTCAGTCCATCTTGCTGTTTTAAAAATAGTAACTCTCCACTAAACCTTAACTTTTTAAACAGGTAAAACTCAAGTTACCTACTTTGATATCTAACTTCTCTAGTGCACACTGCAGAGTGCATTCTTTTCAATCTTACCTTTAAGCATCCCTGTTACTAGCACTTTCTCTAATACCTAAAAAGATCATCTCTACTTGACTCCAAGTAGACTTTTCTCTATCTGTTAAACCTAGCACTTGCTCCTACAGTACTTATTACCTTGATACGGCACTCTTATAGATAGCACCCCAAAAAGGCAAACGCCCATTTCTCGGTCACCCACGTCCCCGCAAATGTCTTTTGAAGTTTTTTGTCTAGTCCTTCTAGCATGTCGAGGGATCAGTTGCTAGTGTCCTCTCCTGCTCAGCTGGTGAACCTGGGAATATTGAGGCAATGTTACAATTGCCTCATGTACACAGACAACCCTCTCCTCCTCCCACAAAACACAAATACATGCGAGAGATGCAACTATACGGCCAAACTGGAGGCTGAGCTCTCTCAACATAGGACTGGCAAGACCAGTCAGGAGGAGAAGGTTACCACACACACTATAGACCCAGTCTCACATAGTACCATCACAACCTCAAATCATACACATAAACACACAAAGACATACTCGGCGGCTCTGATCAAAAATCTACCAAAACAGCAGAGGCCACCAAAGCAGACACCCAAACAACCACCACCTCAGAACACAACACCTGCAACACATAGACCTCACAGTCAGAGTTTCAAACAGTCACAGCCCTTAAGGCCAAACACAATGCCAGACACACTAGTCATTGGTGACTCCATAGTCAGACACACTGATGTCCCGCTCACCAGACTGAGTAAGGAGAAGGTCACAGTAAGCTGCCTGTCAGGCGCTAGAATCTGACACATAACGCAAGCACTCAGGTCTCTCAACAGCAGGTACAAATACGACTCAGTCATTGTCCACGCTGGTGTAAACGACCTGAGATGTACCTCCTTGGACTACATGAAAAGAGACATTGAGGAGCTCTCTGATTATGTAGCCCAGGCAGGTATGACCCTGACCTTGAGCAGTATCCTACCTTCACCAAGAATGATGCCACAATACAGAGATAAGATGATCAGCTTAAACAATTGGCTTAAACTCTGGTGTCATTCAAAGGGGATCCAATGTCTGTCTGCCTGGGATGACATGCTGGACAAGCCGCTGCTTCAAGGGACGGCTTGCACCTGTCACCCTGGGATTCCGGATATTGGCAAAGGCTCTTGCCACCCCATAGTGCCTTTTAGGCAAGGCTCAAATTCTAAACCTACCACCCTAGAACACAAAAAGGAAAAAACTAAGGGTAATGCTGCTCAATGCCAGAAGTCTAAATCTCAAAATGCACGCACTCGAGGCCCTTCTCAGTATGGAGAACATCGATGTCTGTGCAGTGACAGAAACCTGGTTCAAGGCTCCTGAGAGCACCCCAGCACTATCAGGTTTTACCTCTTATCATGCGTTCCGACCCCAAAATCCGGACAATACCAAGAAAGGAGGGGGGGTATCCATATTCATCAAGGACACCCACACCTCAAGACTGGTGGCAACGCACGATGCATCGGAGACCATCCAGGTGCAATTAACCATAGGCAAGACTGCTCTGCAAATTGTAGCATGTTACAGGCCACCCTCACAAACTCAGGAACCTCACATGGCCTTCCTGAAAACACTAGAGGGGATAAATGTATCACCAAACACCATCATACTAGGTGACTTCAATTACCCTAATATAGACTGGGAACACTACTCAAGCCCAAACACCCTAGCCCAAAAGTTCCTGGAATTCATAAACTCAAATGCCATGGAACAACTAGTCACCATCCCCACAAGAGGAGAAAACATACTTGATCTCATCATCATGAACATGGGAGCACAATGTTCAACACCAAGTATACCCCTCACTGGTGAGATCAGATCACAAACTAATCTTGCTGGAGGTCCTCATCCCACCCCCACCTGAAATAAAAAAGACCACAGTAAAGAACTTCTCGAAAGCCGACTTCACACTTCTAAAGACTAGTGTGGTCTCCTTTAAGGCCCCCGAGCCGGCGGAAAACAGTACTCAAGCCGCTGAATCACTTACAAATGCCTTCTACCAGCACCTGCAGGACTGCATGGATAAGGCAATCCCAAGCAAAACAAAGACTCTTTGTACCAAAGGCAAGCGTCCAGTCCGGTGGGCCTCAGCCATAAACAAACTCTACAACAAAAGGAGGAAGCTACTACAAGATAGAGCAAAATCCTTAAAAGGTAAGACACCCTTGATCACTATAAGTAAAAAACTAAGAGCTCTCATAAAATCATCCAAAGCAAATTTTGAGAGAAAAATAGCTAAAGACTCAAAAGACAATCATAAGGCCTTCTTTAGCTATGTTAGAAACCTGGGAGGAAACTCCCAGATATGCTCAGAACTAGTTCAAAATGATGTGAAGATTACTGATCCTACAGACATTGCCAACATACTGGCTGACAGGTTCAGTGCAAACTTCTCCCTCCCCCAAAAGGAGAGATATCTATACCAAGCGATTGCAGCCCCCAAATATCTCCAACGCCCAAGTGAGAACTGCTCTCTCCAAAGCAAAAACACAGCATCCATGGGACCTGATGGTGTCCCCGGCTGTGTGCTCCACGAACTCAACGAGGAATTAAACCCACAGCTAGGACAGCTGTTTAATCATAGTCTTACCTCTGGATACGCACTCCAGGAGTGGCGCACTGCAACTGTGGTCCCACTTCACAAAGGCGGTGCCTCCACCGACCCTGGAAATTACCGCCCATTAGCTTGACAAGCCTTATCTGCAAAGCCATGGAGAGGATCATAATGGACCTCATAAATAAAGACATAGGGAATTTGCAGACTTTGGATCCATCCCAGTTTGGCTTTGTCAAAGGCAGATCATGCCTTCTAAACTTGGTTGACTTTTTCCAAACAGTCACCAAAGCCATTGATGAGGGAAAGGCAGTCCATACAGCCTACCTTGATCTGGCGAAGGCCTTCGATACAATACCCCACTCGGGTATCATTGAAAAACTCATCAGCTTAAATGTTACCCCATACATCACAAGATGGGTTGCAAACTGGCTGAGTGACAGAACCCACAGGGTCAGAGTTGCTGGCGCCATGTCAGACTCAAAGCCTGTCACAAGTGGTGTACCACAGGGCTCAGTCCTGGGCCCACTCTTGTTTGGCATCTACTTTTCAAGTACAAGCAAACACAGGAGGGTTATGGCTGACAAAGTTTGCAGATGACTGCAAACTGGGCCATAGTAGAAAACACATCTGACACAGATATCCTTCAGAAGGGTCTCACAGAAACGGATAACTGGTGCCAGAGCCATGGCCTAAAGTTAAATGCCAAAAATGCATAGTCATACCCTTCGGAAAAACAAGGTTACCCCTAGCTACCAAATAGGTGGCAATCCACTGAGCACAGAAGAAGTTATCAGGGACCTGGGGACCCAGGTTGATAGTAGTCTGTCATTCGACACCCATGTAGCTAAAGTAGTTAGGAAGACCTTCTACATTGCCCACCTTATCATGAAGGGATTCTCATCTAGATCAAGGGAGGTCATAGTCTCCCTATACTCATCACTCATCAGACCAATGATTGAGTACAATGCCCCATTCGGAATGTATCTGACCCGACACTTGCAGCAGCTGGAGAGGCCACAAAAGTTCCTCACCAAAAGGAAAAAGGGTCTCAAACATCTGTCCTATGCTGCCCGACTGAAAGAACTCCAGCTCTATTCAGTCGCTTACCGCTTGCTCAGAGGTGACCTTTGCCTAACATACAAGGCCATGTCAAACCCAGATTTGATGAATATGCTTCACCTCAAAAAATCTAGATCAGTCAGAGCCACAAGGGCGGGAGACTTAAACCTCGACACGGCTATTAATAGGACGTGCTGGAGGGATAGATTCATCACCCAAAGACTCCCTATGCTGTGGAATAAAATCCCAGTATATGTGAGGCAGAGCACCTCGCTGGCCTTGTTCAAGAGAAATCTTGACCAATGGATGGGAGATCGCAGATATACCCCAGGGATTACCTCAGTGTCACTGCTCGACAGAGGCACAGCAAAATAATGGGTATAGTTCCCCATACTAAAGGGGTGGCGTAAGCCACAAAACTATGGGCTAGGCTTGTAAATGCCCTCGGGCAGATAGCCTAGTATGAACCTATGAACCTATGAACCTAATATCTGAGGCGCCATTTTTAAATCTGGCCCATACATGTCCTCCATCCTCTGTGCATTCGGCCCTGTGACTAGGCTGCTGCTCTCACTTCCCGGTAAGTGTAGCTCCTGAAGACATGAAAGAATAAGTTGTAATGTATCTATGCTTAATTCGTTTATGTTACCAATAGTTTTCTGAAACTCTTCAATCTCTCTGTTGCTGTAACTTGCTGGATTAATACCTGAAGTGTACTTACTGTTATTAGCCACTGTGACTTTAGAGGTACCTATGCTGTTTAATGTTTTTTTTCTTTTTAAATACTGTACAAGTACCCTGCTGTGTAAAGTTTTTATTTTCCCTTGTTAAATACCCTTTCGCACCTTGGTGTTAGGTTAGTGTTTCTCTCTGCTCTGGTTATGCAGTGTGCATTCTTGTGTTGCTTGTCCCCCATTGCTTAGCTTATGCAATTGTGTCCATTTGTTTAGACTTTGGGTATGTTTTACCAATGCTCTAGTAGGAGCAGCATGTAACTTGCAAGGTCCCCTGCTCTACTTGCTTGGTATATGCATTACTGTGTCTTCTAGGTGCATATGAACCTGTGGCAACGATGGTATCTCAGTGGGCTATATTGAGGTATCCATTTAGTGGCCCTAGATGCCGTTCTCAACACTAGTGTATTAGCCTGCTTATTGATTGTCGTTGACTATGCCTTATTATGCTAACTGCCTAACAATGCTTTTTCCTGAATGACTGGGCTCCTAATTACTAAATCCTTAGCGACCAGTGAACTCTATAGTTAGCAATGAATTTCTCTGTCTGCTAACTCGGCTCCCAGTGCCTGAATCCCAACGGCCATTGATTTTCAGTCTGCTAACTGCCTAACAGTGCTCTTTCCTGTAAGACTGGGCTCCTAATTACTGAATCCTTAGTGACCATTGACTTATAAACCACTATTGCCTTATTTAACCGCCGACACATTTTTCTGTCAGCTAAACTGCTTAACAGTGACTTTTCATGTAAGACTCGGCTCTTACTTCATTTAAACCTTAGCGACCATTGAATTTTAAACTGGTACTGCCGATTTAACCGCCAACTCATTTTTTAGTCAGCTATATTGCTTAACAGTGACCTTTCCTGTAAGACTCGGCGCTTAATTTATTAAAAACCTTAGCGACCTTTGATTTTAACCTGCTACTACCTTATTTCACTGCCGATATGCTATTCTTTGCTCTAGAATACAGCCGACCATTGATTTAGCAATATACTGCCTATCAATGTGTTTTTTAAACTGCAGACACGGTTTCTATTAATTCCAAACCTTAACATCTGTTCATTTTTGCAGCCTGCAATTGCATAACTGTGTCTTTCACCCTTTAGGCTTGACACTTTATTTTAGAACCATAGCAACCTTGACCTTTACACCAGCTACTGGATAACCAGTGTCATATTTCCACCTAACTGCAGTCAGAATATTATTGTCTACTGTTTTAGCAACATAGTCTCAGCATTGTTGTCTACTATTTTAGCAACATAGTCTCAGCTTTACTATAAGCTTTGCTGATATGTATGCATGTATGTTTTGCTATTCCTAAGGCCTGTCTCTTCTGATTGCCTTTATGTGTTAGACTGAATATAACAACTGTATTTAGCTGTAGCTACTGCCTTGGACAATCTCTCCTACCTGGGAATATTATATTTATTTTTCTTTGCTATTTGAACACAAATATGGTCTCTGACCACTTTAAGCAGTGCTGTTTTTGCTTAGCATCTGTAATCTTGTTACTTAACTATTGTTTGCATGCTGAATTGATGTATAAAGTGTATTATATCTTGTGGACCTTCTACTGCACAACTGTTTCTACCGCTCATTTTTTCCAACTTCTCTCCTTCCTATTTCTCTCTCCCTCAGTCTACACTTCTGTCCCTCTTACTTTCTCCCCTCCTCCCACTCCACTCTGTATATTCCATCCTCTAGCCTGCATTTTACTTATTCCTGCACTCTCCTTCTTCCTACTTTCCTCTTACCCTTATTTTAACTTATTGTTTTTCTCACTCTCCTTTTCAGTTGCTCCCCAGAGTGTTTTCCCCCTTCTCCACTGACCAGACAGGAGATTCCTCCTCTCAAAAGAGAAGACGTCCATGGACTATCTGCTTGAGCCATATTATTTTCTGGGACCCTATCTCCCTTGCTAAAGAGACTCAGTGTATGTAATCTCTTACATATGTTTTTTTTTTCCTAGCATCTACCTACCCTTGAGCAGCATTCTACCTCGGTGCATGTGAAAGTAGCCTACCACTGGTCACTGCACAGGCCCCCCCATCCTTTGGCTTCTAGTCTTTCTCCCTATAATTACCTCTATCTAACCTTTATAACCTAACTTCCCTGTGGAACCTCTTTTCCTCTGAGTGCACCTCCCTTCTTTTCCACTAGGTGGCAGCATACTCCTGATACAAGGAACTGCATTGTTCCCCTCTCCCAGCCCCACTTACTTTTTCTGCCTAAATTTGTCTCCGCCCTACACTAAAGACTTAGTAACTTACCTCCCCACACTTCTATACTTACTTTCAGAGAGTCCTTCTCTAAACAAACATAGAATCCTAGCTATTAACTGTCAATCAAAGTTAATAACCACATACCTGCACCCCTGCTGTAATTCTCCTTCTCCAGCCTCACTGATTGTTTTTTGGGCCTTTCCTGCCTCTTTGGCTCTTCCCGCTCCGTTCGCCCTGCGGGCTCGCTCTGCTCCCCTACCCTGACCCCAAATACCACCAGCCCCCAGTACCTCTACATTTATCCCCCTCCTATCAGTCCCTCCCCCTCCACCAACCAATCCTGATACACCTTTCTCTTCCCCTTCCTCCACCTACCTACCTTCCTTAGCCACTCCCCCTACACTCCTAGCATCATATCTTCCTCTTTTACCATGTCCTCTATCTGACTCCAACTACCATGCTCACCCTTCCTCCCAAGGTCCTTCTCCTCTCATCCTTCCCCTTCCTTCTAGTATCTCTATATCAAATCACCTGCTATACTAATGTCCATTTACTCTCTCCACTCTTTACTCCCCAACTCCACCTTGCTTCCCATTACCACAACATCTCAGCTTCTTTAGTTCGCTACCACCCTATCCTTCTCTTAAAAGTAAAACGTTTTCTAAGCCCAAATAATAACTTTAAATATAAACCAAATCTCTTCGATCCTCCTCTATCTAAATACAAAACTAATAAACACATCCCCCATCACACATACCTATACTTAGCCGGGGATATTCACCCCAATCCAGGTCCTAATTCCTCTCCTACAAATTTCCCTTACACCAACAACAAATCCTCTAACAAAAACCTCAAATTCCTCACTATCAACGCCCAAAGCTTAAAAAATAAATTAACCGTCTTCCATGCCTGGTTCAATCACAACTCTCCTGACATAGCAGCTATCTCTGAAACCTGGCTAAAACCCCTCATTAATGACTCTGAATTCCTACCCCCAGGATTCCATTCTCTCCGATCTGACCGACCTAATAAAAGAGGTGGTGGTGTTGCTCTAGTCTACTCCAACCTCTTGTCAATCACTCCCTACCCTAACCCTATCCCTTCTTTTAATAATGCTGAATTTGTAATTGGCATACAAAAAATAAACTAACATAAAAGTATCTGCATTATTTGCCTCTATATTCCTCCAGGCAACAATACCAATACTCTAGAAGACATCCTCTCCTGGATTTCCTCCAATATTAAACTAGAAACCTTCATTTTGGGAGATGTAAATATTGACTGGGGCAAAATCATTAACCCTAATCCCACATTAACCATCAATCTATTCAACTTCACTCAACTTATTAACTCCATTACTAGACCTAACAAAACTAATCCCTCTGGCACCATACTTGACTGGATCCTAGTATCTCATTCTAACAAAGTTATAGCATCTGGTGTCACTCCTGACCCATTAGGAGACCACCTCCCTGCCGTCTCCATTCAAGCCACTCCCACCTCCCCACACTCTCACCACTACATTCATACTCATAACCTATCTAACTTCAGCCCTATTTCTTTCTCCAACTCTCTTAAACTAACTAACTGGAACCCCCTAAAAACACTACCATTAGATGAAGCCATTGACTATTTCAATTCTACTTTCATAACTGTCCTTAACTCCCTAGCTCCCATAAGAACAAAAAGAGTTAAAACAAATACCACCCCTTGGCTTACCAAATACACAAAACAAATAATGCTGCAAAGCGACAAAACCTGGAAAACCTATATTAAACACAAACAACCTGAAATCTTCCTTAAGTATAAGCAGTTGAGAAACCTTGCCAAAAAACAAGTCATTAGAGATAAAAAGTCTTACTACATCAAACTACAAGAAAACCATACTAGAAATCCAAAGCAATTCTGGAATTCTATTAATTCTCTCCTTAGACCAGGTTCAAAAACAACCCCTGTCCTGATACCAGCAAATCTGACCTTGAAATACCCTCCCTATTCAATTCCTTCTTCACCTCTTCCATCGCTGAGTTAACCAAGACATTCACAAACAATAACCTTCCTCCCCTCCCTGCTCAATCTTCCATCCCCTTCTCTTCCCTCCCCTCTTTCGAACTCAAACCAGTATCCACTGACCTAATAAAGAAACTCCTCTATAAACTAAAGCCCTGCTCCAATGCCCCTGACAGCATTCCATCCTCCTTCCTAAAAATAGCTTCTGACTCTATTGCTCTACCTATCAGCATCCTAATTAATAGGTCATTACTCAAATTCTACATACTTAAACTATGGTGCACTGCTTTCATTCTTCCTCTCCACAAAGGCAGTAAAAATTGTAATGTCTCAAACTTCCGCCCTATAGCCATTCTCTCCCCTATCTCTAAAATCCTAGAAAAATGTATCCACCATCAGCTCCTGCCATTCCTTACCAAACACCAACTACTCCCTCCTACCCAACACGGCTTCCACCCCAGACACAGTACTAACACCGCCCTTGTCTCCTTCTTGCACTCTGTTAATTTAGCATGTGACTCTGGTAATATAGTATCCTCTGTTCTACTAGACTTATCCAAAGCTTTTGATACTATTTCCCATGCCCACCTTCTAAATTACCTGTCTAATCTCAACCTATGCCAGAAAACCCTTTCCTGGTTCTCCAGCTACCTTTCAAACAGGTCCCAAGCCGTGAAATGAGGCCAAGCCACCTCAACCTTCCTTCCTACCCCTACTGGAGTACCCTAAGGTTCCATACTAGGCCCATTACTATTCAACATCTTTATTAATGACTTCCACAAAGCCATTCCTAACACCAAAATTGTGGAATACGCTGATGACTCCACTTTGATCTACTGTAACCCTAACCTAACAGAGCTCCAAGCCCTAACTCAAAGTGCCTTCTCAACCACTGAAAACTGGATGCTCCAAAATCATCTCTCTCTAAATGCAAACAAAACTAAGATCCTCCTTTTCTCCCCCCTCTAAATCTTCTCTAGATAAAAACTCATTTCAAATTACCAGCCTGAACAACTCCTCTATCGAGATTGTTCCCTCTACCAAACTTCTCGGTGTTACAATTGATGACCAACTAAAATGTAATACTCATATCCAGCTAAACATCAAAAAAACCCGCATAAAACTAGGTTTACTGTATAGAAACAACCACTTCCTTTCTCCTCATACCAGACTAACCCTTGCCTCTACCTACCTCCTTCCCTCCCTACTGTATGGAGCTCCCCTGCTCACTAATTTATCATCCACACTTACCTCCAAATTGGAACAATGTTACAATAAAATCTCTAGATTTGCCACAAATGCCAAATCTTCCTCTCATCACTGCACGTCCCTTCACTCTCTCAACTGGCTTGAACTCCCCAATCAACTTGACTTCCTCCAAATCATCACAGCCTACAAATTATTGTTCCATCCTACTAACTGCCCTGCTCTTTCTAATATTCTTCAACCTTATACCCCCCTTAGATCACTTAGATCTTCTCACCAAAACCTGATCACTGTACAAAAACCCAAGCGTCCAGCAGGTCAGCTTCTCTTATCCTTTACCCTGTCTAAAAAATGGAATGCCCTGCCTTCCACACTAAGGACATGTACCAACCTTAATAACTTCAAAACCCAACTTCATTCCTACCTCTATCTAAACAGGCATTGCAGCTGCACTCTTTAGCCTATACCTCTCAAGCTATCTTCTCCGTTCTCTCCAGGCTAACCTCTTCTCCTTCCTAACCTCTTTTAAATAGACTTAGCATAGGCAACTAAATAGTAGAATTTTTGATTTTTATGATATAAGCTTATTATCTTCCTGAACAAAATTAGAAATTGCTAGTGTTTATTATCTTTGTTTGCTACCTGCTATATGTTATACAAACTGTCTTTGAATTTACATGTTATTAAACTCTTTCCTGTTGGAGCTTTTCTCCCCGGGCCTCCACTGAAAATGGGCCCCCAAGCCCAGTGGATCTCCCCGGTAATCAAACTGAAATAAATAAATAAATAAATAAATAAAACTCAGTTTGTTCTCCAGAATGAGCCCTGCAATGTGTTATGGATAACAGATGTTATTGACTTTTATATTAAAAGACGCAATTTTCTGCAAATGCATCACAGAACAGTTTTAATATACCAAAACAAAGAATGATTCACAAATGACATAAAATAATGTCACTCATCTATATAATTCCAATAGTAAATAATAAGAAATTTCACCCTTTCAAACAATCTGTTATTTAGATTGTTTAAACAAGTTGACCGTCTAGCATATATTATTATTTATTTATTTAACATTTGTTAACCAGGAAAGTTCGACTTGGCAAAGAGCCAATTTTCAGTGGAGGCCCCAGTGATAAATGCTCCAGATGCATGTCTTTATAATGTGGGTAGAAACCAGAGCACCAGGAGGAAACCCACATGAACACAGGGAGGACATGCAGACCCTGCAGAGAAGGCATTCCAGCCAAGAATTGAACAGGAGAACCTCTTGCTGTGAGACAACAATGCTATCACTGCACCACTGCACCATCAAGGTTTTTTTTTTCTGAATACTTCACATAAGCCTATCTCATGAAAAATCAGTGTCAAATATTTCATTTCTATCTGATTCAAAAACATGAAATAAGATCTTTTCCCTCATCTCACTGTTGCTTCTGACTAGCCTATGCATTCTAGTCTTTAAAATATAATTACCCAAATGTCTAGAATACCCTCTAAAGACTAAAACAGATCTTACAAATTGGCTCATACTTGAAAATTGTCTATCATGTCAAAGCAGAACCGAACGAATATCAGTATATTGAAATGCATTTGCCAAAGTAATGGCAACATACCAAATTACTGAAATTGCATGTTAAGATTTAAAAATGAAAACAAATGGCAAACTTCACAATTTTGCATAGAGCAAATCCCACTATTGTCCATGTGATAATTTTTTTTTCCTCAAGATAGGGCAGCATCAGAGTTGGAATACAACAATGGCTGTGAAGAACACATGGCAGGTGGAGGCACTTACCCTCTCAAAGAAATAAACATTATTAAATGTTATATAATTCAAAGAGCCAATTGAATTGCTATCTAGCATTCAATTTGCTATGATTTGACTGGGTATATTAACAGATGTACAGTAGTTTAGAACAACTCTATCTCTTTCTTGTAAATGCAAAATATCAACAATTATTTCATGATGGCTAGCAAATAATTTTGATTTATTGTAGTCCATACAGTAAACAGATTTCACCAACAGCATATTAGCATTATAGCATATTGTAAATTTATCAACACTGAAGAATCAGTACCAAAGAATAATTTTTGCACTAAAAGAAATGAATAAATCATCAATCTCTGTATATATTTAGCTTTCTAATAGTGTAAATAATGACTGCAGGAACTATTGGAAAGAATAGCTTTCAGGGCTGCAGCTTTAATATGATTAAGCAAATATCATAACATACACAAATAATATTCTTCAGCAACTGGTAAAAGCAACCAACGACCCTAAGCATCCATTTTGAGTACTTAGGAGAGGGATTCATAAATTCATAATGCACTGCACAAAAATGTTTCTTGCAGGATTGCTCAGTACATTATGAGGGAACAATTCAAATATTACTTTAGTGTTAGTCTTATAAAGAATAGCAAGCAGTGCAAATGTGGTAGTCTAAGGGTGTGGTTAAAGTAAATTAGCAATGTGCTCTGCCCAAGAGCTGTACACTGTGGTTGAAACAGCACAGTATAGCCATTCAAAGATAACCTTTAATGTACAAATTTGTACTGTTTTTGACAAAGCATTCGGTACGACCACTGTCTTTTTCTGTGTACACCCATTGTTGTCTGCGGTGAGAGTGGGACTATTAGTTCTGCAGTGGGCAAGAAGGTAAGTACTACAAGGTGGTGTGCATTTTCTGTGACATACATATGCATGTTTGTGCCACTGTCCTGGTGGTCCTTAGGTGTGGTGGAGTTTGTGTATCTGAGTGCATGTGTGTAAGCCTGTGTGTGTTTGTGTCACTGTTCAAGTAGAATTGTGAATGTTTACATATAGTAGAATATGTGTGTGGATGTGCGTGTGTCTGTATCATGTTTATTGTGTGAGTGTGTGTGTGGATGTGTGTGTGTGTGTGTGTGTGTGTGTGTGTGTGTGTGTGTGTGTGTGTGTGTGTGTGTGTGTGTGTGTCTGTGTGTGTGTGGATGTGTATGCCTGTGTTGTGAAGATAGGTGAAGGCTGCAAGCCTAGCCAGATAGAATTTTATAGATAATTCTGTAATCTGTAAATATTAATGTAAGCCACAGGCTTGTTCTCTTAAATGTGAAAAGACTGCATTGGATATTGAACTTTAAAAATGTAACAACAGTGCACTCTGCTGTAAGAAGGCTAAGTCCAGCATTTTACGACTGTCTTTGATGTCAAAATTTGGAGCCAATATATCTGGATGAAGGAATTCTAACGATTGTTTTGAGCCCAGAGTTAATGGCTAGACTTTGTGTGTATAATTCCTTTTATTGCCCTGACTTTCTGACCAGCTGCTTTATCAATAGGGCTACTAACCTCTGAGTTCTGTTAGTCTGGGAACCAGAAAGAAATGATGTAACCTGAAATGACTCAGTGGTACTGGGTTAGCAATTTAAGGAGAGAAAGAATGACAGCATTAGAGCACTTATCTTGAGAACATCCAACATCACCAGCACTGCCTTGCTCTGTATGTAAGTTTACTTTAGAACTGTGTTTCTCTTAGCTATAGCTAGGAAATAGGAAGATTAGACTAGTTTGTTTTTCTGTGATGTCAGAACTTTTGCTACTGTATTATTTTAAGTATCTTTCTGTGATCTCTGAACTCTTGACTAGCACTGTGTAGTAAGAAGCATTGTCTTGTGTTTTTATTATTTATTATTAAATATTTTTGAACCTTTCAACTGTGGCTGTTTTGTGTAGAGATATTTTAAGCTCTAAGGGTACATTGCAAGTATATAGTGATACTGCACCAAGTCACTCCAAATAAGTCTTGACTGTTTGGTTGCACTTACCATTTAGATAATAATATTGCACAGTAATAATTGGACACCCTTCATAAGGGCCTTTGAGTAGCTGATAAATAGTAGCTGGGTGGAGGCAGTGATTTTCTACTGTATAGTCTAGGTAAAAGAAGCACAGCTGGAGAACCTGTGCCAGCCTTCCCCAGGAGTGTCTGTGTGGTTGTATAAACTCTTATCCCAAAGTGTGTGTGTGTCAGTTACTTGAGCAGGAACACGAAGCACTGGCTGGACAGAGAGGGTGCTGGAGGTTTTAGCTTGTCCACTAAGCTGAGATTTGGACCTTATAGCTGGGCCAGTGGGGAGTCTTACTGGGGACCTGGAGAGAAAGGGCAAAACCAGTCCGAGACTGACTGTGATCTCTGTGTGCTCTTAAGGGAAATTGTACTTTACTGTGTGTGTATTTATTATTCTTTCCCTATACGAATGTTCCTCACTGGTGTTAGTGGTAAGGATTGAGGCTCCTTGATTGCTGGGTCAGTGCATGGGCATCACATGTATGCATTGTGTTTATGTGTGAGTGTGATTGTGGTTAGGATTGTGAGTGCATAGGGGCAGGACTAGGACTATATGAAATTCTGTGTGTTCATGCATGCATATGTGTGTGTGTGTGTGATGTGTGTGTGTGTGTGTGTGTGTGTGTGTGTGTGTGTGTGTGTGTGTGTGTGTGTGTGCGCGTGTGTGTGTGTGTGTGTGTGTGTGTATGTGTGTGGGTGTGTCACTGTCCTCTCTATGTGAATGTTTATGCGTGGTGAAATATGTGTGGTGTGTGTGTGCGTGTGTGTGTGTGTGTGTGTGTGTGTGTGTGTGTGTGTGTGTGTGTGTGTATGTATGTGCATATGCATGAAGACTCCCATCCTGTCCACTAGAAAGGACAGAAATGGGTCATAATATCTATAAGAATGTGAGGAGATGATAAAAATAACGTTAATAGAAATAATATTTATTTTGTGACAGAGTATACTATATTGTCTGAAGAGAGAATTTTTTATGAAAAGATGAATTTTGTAAAAATATATCATATAGTAGGGACTGAAGTTTTATAGACTTAGTACATAGTCACTTTAAAAGATCAATGGAAAATATATAGATAACCATAGGCATGCACATGGTAGCTTGCTCCTTTCATACATGTAATCTATGTACATATGTTGAAATCTTTTTTACTATGATTAATGGTAAAAAAAGTCAATGTTAATGGCTGTTATTCCAATGGAACAGAGAAAATTATTTATGTCATCACTTGTCCCTATAAATATTTTAAAATTAAGATACAATACGCCAGAGTTTTAACACTTCTAAAAAGATTTTGACAAAGCACTAGGAGAAATTAAATTTTTATTTATACTGCTTTTATACTTGGTTATTTATAATTTCTTGTAGGTAGTTTATATAATTAGCTTATTTATTCTGCTGTTCCCAACATCCCTCTCCAAACCATCCAACTCAGACTCACTTAGGATAAGATCCTTTCTGCACTAAGCAAAAACAACACTAATTCTGTGGGTCACAATACCATTTCCATTTGTCAGTTTTTCTAAATTAAACACTGCTAACTCAATCCTTCCTTAACCTCTTCAAACTATAAAAATATTCTCAGATGCATGGAGAATGGCCTGTGTGATACCTCTATACAAGAGCAGACTCACAACTTACAATGAAAACTATTGACCTATACCCTTATTAGCATTGCTTGTAAAGTAATGGAAGACATTATTACTGAGCTAATTAAAAATTATACAGAAAGACTTCAATGACCTGACCAAAACTAATTTGGATTTATAAAAGGCATTGATCCTGTCACTTCCTTTGAACAAAGCACTAACGGTCTGGATGTGGGTCAGTCTGTCCATACTGCCTACCTCAACCTGATGAAACCTTTGACACCATCTTCCATACAGATATTATTGACACAGTTTCTCAGATTAACAATAATTCCCTATGTAGTCACAGGATAGCTAACATACTGACAACATTTCTTAGATTAATAACAACACCCTATGAAGTCTGATGGTTAGGTATTTCTATTCTCTAGGATACATTCCATCTTCCCTACATAACAGGAGAAACATATCTGGCAAAAAGCTAAGTATGCAACTTGCTTATTGGCACAATTAAAATAGCTACTCGCTCTGAAGGTTTCACCAATATTAGGAAGGAGTAATATGCCACTATTTGCCATATCTACGCATTGATATGTTATAGGCATTGCATATATGAAGACATGTACGAGGTTAATAAAAAGGTAGAAGCTAATGCTCTTTATAGGCATGCTGCTACATGTCCCCAAAATAAAGTTTTATTTTGGGTCCTAGAACAGGCTGATTTTAACCCAAGAGGAGGGTCGTGAGAAATATTACTTGAATATTGTGAACTAATGTGTCAGTTATGATTAAATGCTTGTACTGCACCAGGTTTAAATGACCAGATATCCTTGGTTCCAGGCCTTAAAATGAGAGCAATGAGGTTTTCACTCCATGTTAGGTAGAGTGATTCAAGTGTGCTATGTTTATATCAAGTAAAAATATTCAGTAAAACTTTTGCATCTTTTTTTGCATACTTTTTATGGTTATGTTTTGACTTGAAATAAAGTATTTAAATGCATGGCTTTTTTTTTGTAGTACTTTATTTATTAATGTGTTCTATCTGGATAGGCAGTGACAGTGGCTATGGGTCATCACGTGGAAAGTTCATACTGTTTTTTAAAGTGTGTTGTGAGCCCCAGGAATGATGTAATGTGCTCTTCCTGATTGTGGTTATATATATGGGTTTTAAACAAAAGTAATTTATTCTGATGAAGTATTTTTAAAGACAAAAGTGCTAAAAAATAGTGACTATGTTACAAATTCTGTTTAGAGGAGGGGTGTTTTTTTTCAGTGTGCCAACTCTGGAGGCGTTTTTTACATTATTTGTACATTTGCGGCAATAGTTGCCAATTTGTTTTGAGGTATTCAGCAATGTTACACGTACCAACAAGAAGACATAGTTGTATATTGCTTTGTCCAACAGAGATATTGTTTTTAGTTTTGAATACAGTTCTATGATTTGGTCCATACTGATATGGGGGAAGGTGAGGTTTGGAATTCAAGGAATGGAACACGGGGATGAGTAAGAGGGTTGAAAGTGTAACTTAATTTGTAAAGTAGGTTGTTGGCTATTGCTTCAGGATCATAAGAGGTAGTACTGTTAGACTGAAGCTCAGTGAAATGTTAAGTGTTACTTCTAATACGGTTTCAGTTCATATCCTACTTAATCTTCACAATGGTATGGCTAAGTAACTTCCTATAATAAGAAGTAAGAATCTTTTATATGAAGCAAGTAGATTTTTACTCTTGTTATATAGTAAAGTGTGCAGGATTTCCACCACTGGGATTTAGTTCTGAATTTCCCATTAGAATTATTCTCAATGGGGATAGGGCATGCATTGATTTAAATGGACATAGAAGTCAGAGGTGCATACATGGTGTCCTTATTGACTCAATCAGTGAGGTGAGAGGGTACTTTCAAATTTCCTCTTTAGGTTGGCTTGGTGTAATCTCAAAATATGGTATGGTATTGAACGGGATGGTACTAATTTTGTGACAGAATATTACCGGCTGGTGGTCAGATATGATCAAGGATGAAATACTATTAGTAGGGAAGCAGACAAATGCCAACGTTAATATGAATGAAGACAAATGTGTTGCCTTTTTGATGGGAACTTGGACTTCTCAGCCTAGGAAGTAAAAACTGATAAAGACAAGGAACAACTGGGTGGATTTGTTACTTCCATAATGTTTAAAGTTAATGGATGTAAAGTTAAAGAGATCCAGTAAAAGGGTAATGGGATTAAAATGCAACATACTGAGGCAGATAGCTTGGTCATCATAAGCACTGAAAAGAATCTATAGGTGGCAATAATGTACCAATCAACTTTATTTAGTGTGACTAAAGTGAAGAAGTTCCAAATTCATTTCATAATGGATTTTGCTAATTTCAGAACGTCTGAATGATTAATACGACCGGTACAGTTTGACATTTAAGTCAGACCTAGGAATTCTAAGAGACTATTTGAACATGAAATGAAAAAGTGTACTATATATCATATGAGAAAGGACAGACATTGTGTACATGAAAGTATTGTTACAAGTTTAAATTTTAAGACTCAAAATAAATTTGTTCCCCTTTTATTAATAAAATATCTTTAGGTTTTCATGACTTCAAGAGGAGATTATTATATATGTTAATAACACTTTGATAAAGGGGGAAATATAGTTGTGGTGAACATTGATTTTTATAAGAAAATGTGTTTCAACTTATTGCATAATGAATTTGAATATCAATTACTAGAACATAATCCATTGCAGTTGGTTATTGTGACATTATTGGAAGATTTGGTTAATAGGGACATTTTGTCTGAAAGGCTGAAACATGTACTAATCTTGGAAAAATCCCATATTCCCTTATTTTATGCCCTCCCCAAAGTTCACAAAACTATGGAGAACCCACCGGGGAGATCAACTGTATCTCAGGTGCGGGGGCCCCACAGAAAGGGTAGGAAAAGTTTTGGATAAATATATTACAACCTTATCTGATGCATCTTCCGTCACATGTGAGGGATACGCAGGTTTTCCTTAAGGAAATTAAACGTAACAAGTGTTGGAAAGGGTATTTTAGCAGTTGATGTTACTGCAGTAGTCTGTATTCAACTATTGAAGACAGACATGGACTAGAGGCCATTGCACATTATTTAGTGAATGCTAACTGATTACAGAGGATTTTAAATATAGCTAGTTTTAAATGTTTATCTTTTGATGGATCTTTTTATAGACAACATAAGGGTATGGCTATGGGGGCTAAGTTTTCTTCAAGCTATGATAATTTGTTTATGGGATGATCTGAGGAAATTATTTTGTATAGTGATTCTTACTTTGTCAACAATGTGGTGTTTTATAAATGCTACACTGATGATTTATTTTTTTTATAGCACAGGGCTCACAGGAACAGTTTGTTGGTTTTATGCAGGATATACAGAAGACTACCTTTGGTTTAGCTTTTATTTATAACATGGATGTTAATACCATTCACTAATTGGATGTTGAGATGTATATTGTTAATGATACAATACATTTGATGTTATGCAGAAAAGAAACTTCTGTGAATTCTTTTTTGTATGCATCTAATGCACACACTGGCGGCTTGATAAGCTCTCTTCACTATGGTGAATTCTATAGGGCTAGAACGTCATGTTCGGATGAGATTAATTTCCAGACAGCAGCTGTGGATATAGTTGACATATTACTATCTAGGGGTTATTATTACAATCTTGTCATTACCGCATGGCAGGAGTTTGTAGACAGAGATACCGAATTTACTCAGAAATATAAAGGTGGTGAAAAGGTGTTTGGGAATTATAAAGGAGAATGGGAGGATACATATTTTGTGACTTGTTATGCTCTATTTGTTGAAGGTGGATCACATATCTTCAGGAAATATTGGTATATTATTACATCAGATGTGATATATAAGAATATGAAACTGAATATTTCATATAGGAATTCACATAGCATAGCAAGTACAGTTGTACACAGACATATGAGTAGTGAGGTTTTGGAGTCTCAGTGTAAGGGATGCACTACTTGTAGTAACATGGATCAGGGTACTACACATGTCATTCATAGGAAGCTGTTCAAAGTTCCAGGAGTATTTAATTGTTATCAAAATAGGGTGATTATCAAAAAATGGTGATTTATGGGTTACTTTGCCCCTGTAATAAGTTTTACATTGGTAAGACCATACATCAACTTAGGATGAGGATATGTGAACACATCCAGGATGTATAAAATAATTCTCCTACCAGCCCTATAGCATCACATTTTTTCAAATATCATACTAGTAATTCGGATTTAATGAGGTTGTTTATAATATATGTGTTATCATATTATGATTTATATTTAGATCCTTCTGATATGTTATTACAGGAGGAGACTTTGTTTTTCCCTTATACTTTGCAACCAAAGGGCCTTAATAATGAATTACTTATGAAATATTTAATATAACAGCTTTGGAAGTATCTTGGAATCTAATTTCACAGAAGTTAGGATATGTGCTTTTTTGTATTCAACTGGCTTATTGTTATTATTACATACATAGCCTAAAAGGTAGGACTGAAGCATGTGCAGAACTAGTGACCAAGAGTATCACACATACTGATACCGCAGAGATAGCAAACCTGCTAGTGGATAGGTTTGGTGAAAATTTCACTACCTGATGCCCTACTAATTTATCACAAAGCTTTCCCCAAACCCCTCCCCACCCTACATATCTGAAGAGCAGGTCCTCAAAGCCTTGTCCAAGGCATACAGTCAGCCTCTATGGGACCAGATGACATCCCAGGCTGTCTTCTAAACAGGCTAAAACATGAACGAGCATCACCATTAAGTACCCCTTTCAATCATAGCCTAACCACAGGCTTTGTTCCTGCACATGGAGAACAGCAACAGTTATTCCCCTCCCAAAAGGTAGCCTAATAACAGACCCAGGGAATTACAGACCCATAAGCCTGACCAGCCTTGTCTGTAAGGTCATTAAATGTATCATTATGGAGCTCATAAATGAAGACATAGGTGACCCCGAAAAACAGGATCCTACTCAATTTGGCTTCATAAAGGGCAGATCCTGCCTGTTAAATCTGGAGATTTCTTTGAAAATGTGACCAGGGCCACCTCTGTGCACACAGCACACTTCGACTTGGCTAAGGCTTTCAACAAAATCTCACATTCAGGCATTACCGATAAACTTAGAAAAATAAACGTAAACCCCTTTGTTGTAAGATGGGTTGCCAATTGTCTCACAAACTGGAAACACACTATCAAAATGGGTGACTCCACATCAACCAGTAGATCTGTCACCAGTAGGGTACCACAGGGGTCAGTGCTTGGCCCCCTACTGTTTGGTATATACTTCTCAGAAGTTCAGGCAACTAAAGGGTTGCGGCTGACCAAGTTTACAGACAACTGCAAACTAGATGCAATCAATGAATCCCCAGATTATGTCAGTATACTTCAGGAGGGTCTCACACAGACCATCGATCAGTGAATTAGTCACAGTCTCAAAACGAATGCAAACAAATTCATCATAATTCCTTTTGGCACAAACAATGTCCCTTCACACCATCAAATGAGAACCCTAAGTTCCCATGAACTGGTAAGGGACCTGGGATCACAATTTGACTGCCACCTTATCTTTGACCACCATGTGTCTACTGTGGTAAGGAAGGCTTTCTATGTAGCACACTTGATTAGTAAAGGCTTAGCCTCAAGAGCAAAAGAGATTATAACCCCTCCATTCTCAGCACTTATCCAGCCCAAAACTGAGTATAATTCCCCATTCGACATGTACCGTACAAAGGACCTGCAGCAATCGGGGAGACCTCAGAAGTTTCTAACAAAGAAGATCAAGGGGCTCCAGCATGTGCCTTACACAGATTGTCTAAAGTTCCTGTCACTATACTTCATATCATACAGACCTCTTAGGGGAGACTTACGCCTGGCCTACAGAGCAATCCAAGACCCAAACCTAATGAAATCACTGCATATCTGTAAATCAAACAGGACTAGGTATATCCATTCCAGGGACCTAAATTTGGGCCTCAACTTAAACAGGACAAGCTGGAGGGACAGATTTATCTCCTAGCAACCGCTGCATCTTTGGAACAGGCTACCAATTCATGTGAAACAGAGCACCTCTATGACACTGTTCAAGAGGAACCTGGACAGGTGGATAGGGCACTGTAAATTCTTACCAGGGATAGTGTCCACAACCCTCCTGTACATGGGCAGTCATCATTTAATGCAGTCTTGGGTATTGACTAACATTTCTATGGTATTACATTGGGATGAAATGGCTAGGCTTAAAATGACCTCTGAGTCAAGAGCATAGTAATATCCTATGATCCTATGATTATTGTTATTCTATGAACTCATTAGTTTCAACTGAATTATTTTTGCTTTATGTTTTTATTTAAATGCATATGCATTCTGATACATTCTATTGTTCAATTGTTCTATTTAGTAATGTTCTAACTGATAAACTATTTAAGTGCTTTACTGTATTTAAAACTTTTGAACCTTGAAGGCATATGCCAAGGCACTAGTTCATTCCTGGTTTTTACACATTGTTCCTGGTTTTCAATAAAGTTGCTTTTTTGTGCCAAATGATGTTTTTCTAAATTTTGGAGTATGATATATGATTTTTGCAGTTTTCTTCATTTTGTACATTGTATACCATATTCGCGTTAAAACACCAAGAGGAAATGAATGTTAGGCACTACCAAGGTTATGTAAGTAGTTACGAATCACATCACATTCAAGGTGGCACAAATGGCATTTGTTTAGGGATGATGTCAAAGGAACTTAAAACATACTGAAATCTTGAAAGAGTTTGATGATGACAATGACCAATGCTGCTGTTAGTCATATTTTCACAACACCTTACTTGTGTGCTATCCTCTATCCCTGTCCTTAACACTGACCCTACACATTAGAGAACTAAACACCTTTTCCCTAGCATCACCACTAAATGAGACATGCACACACACAACACACACACACACACACACACACACACACACACACACACACACACACACACACACACACACACACACACACACACACATCTACCCTCTTCCCCAGCATCTAGTCTATATCCCAACCAGCAAATACTTGCATGCATTAAAAAATCCTAATGCCAAAACTTTCATTGCAAACAGCAAAATCAGCATTACACCCCCATTACCACTTAATGTACACTTCATAATACACAATTGGACAATTTTGACATTCAGTAAAACCATCATTCGACAAACTATAACACCAAAACACATTTCAGAATGTAACACGTGACCAACTAAACTGTAATAATACCCCCACACACACACACACACACACACACACACACACACACACACACACACACACACACACACATACACACACACACACACACACACACACACACACACACACACACACACACACACACACACACACACACACACACACACCACACATATTCATGGATAATTGCATACACACATAATACATGCACGTGCCTGCATACACACACACACACACACACACACACACACATATATATATATATATATATATATATATATATATATATATATATATATATATATATATATATATATATATATATATATATGGATCTACTTTTCTTTATCGAAAAAGTATGTACATATGTGTGCGTGAGTGCATGTATGCAGCCGTCACTTAAGCAACATGCTTTGGGGATGTAAGATGAAACTAGACTTTTTAGAAAGAAACCAACACAGGAATGGGGAAAACATGCAGAATTCCATTGAGACAGTAACTAGATATAAGGATTGATCCTTGGACAATGGAGCTCTGATTCAAGAATCTGAAAGCTGAGCCAAATATATTCCTCTGTATGCTTCCAATACTATACCTTGTACTGCTGTAACACATCCTATTATCAGGGTTTTCTACAAAGTCTGATAGCATAAGCATTTTACCAGAAAAGTAATAAATAGCAATAAGAAAGTAAAAACCTCAGACATACTGTTTCAGTATCCTTAGTCCTCAATGACTGTTCAGCATCATTAGTCCCACACAAGTCAGCACATTTCACATATTTCTTCATATTCAAATGAAACATGGAAATAAATAATAAATTCATCTGAACCCTTGACTAGGAAAACGCCTGCCAGCCAAGTGCAGTTTAGCTAATAAGCATGAATGAACACAGCTGAGGTGAAAATTGTGTTGTTGTAAATGTCTAGGTCTGGCCACCTGCCATATTCTTTTCACTGCCAAGAAAAATGAGCACTGAGGCATTATCCCATAATGCTCCACTTAATGATATAATCCCTTTGTAGTAATAAACATTAAAAAGATTTCTAGGGCAATAAAATGTGAAAACAGTGATGCTACGAAAACAACAATTAATCTTTCATTTGTTAATTGTATGCCTGTGCTGTGCAGTAGCACTTTATTCCAAAGAATCCCACCCCCACCCAATATTTACTGGCTGTGCATGGTATCCTGTGCAATATATACAGCAAAGTATTTATTTCCAAAATGGGTGCTTGCAGACAATAAGAAATATTAAACAAAAGCAGCATCAGTAGACATACTGCAAATGGCAATTAAAATAATAAAGTGTAGCAATGTTTACTCTAAGCATAACTGAGATTTATAGTGTATCTAGTGTGTGTGGGTGAGTAGGAGGACTCTCAACTTGCAATTTCTGCAGTTGTAACACTGAGTGCTAGATTTGACTTCATTATAATAATGATCGATTCTCTTAATACTGATCACAAATGTGCAGTTCTTGGGGTATTGCACTAAATAGTAACACTGCACTATACTGTGGATTTCACTTTTCTGTGAATATGTGTGATCTTGAAGTTGGTATTTGTAAGTAACTGGGGGTGTGCAGGGAAACTTGAATCCCAGCCAAAAGAAAAAAAATTGTGTGCGATTTGTTCCTGTCAAATGTAACTCACACAGAAGTATTTCCAGGGTTTTGTATTCACTGTTTTGTGAAACGATCATAATATCATTAAGCTTTTATTAGGAAGTATGTAATACTGGCATAGCCCTCAATGATATATACTATACTTTGCACCAGATGAACAACATATAGGCATACCTCAGGTATAAGAGCGAAGAGTCATCTTAAATTGTGGACGATATGAATCTATAAAATGTCATGTCACAGTCCTACATCTGGTTAGCTGACAAAAAAAAGATACACCAACAGTTTCAGGCTAACTTCACAATTTATAACAAAGTTAATGTTGAAGGTCTAAGATCTCATAAAAGAGAGGCCACGTCAGTGTTCTCTGACTAGCTGACTCTTCACTAAACTGCCTTTTCAGAATCCTACGGCTTATTAAATCTACTCTAAAGTGTTTTTTTGGCACTTGTTCATCCTCCCATGACATTGCAATGTTTATCTTCAGAAGAAGGAGGAGGTTCCCAAAGGTATTCTTAACTTAGAGCCTCTTGTTAAGGATAATTTGTTTGTTGCTTAAAAATACCTAAATCTGGTCCTTCAGCTCTAGCAATGGAGATCAGTTTAAACTGTCTATCTTACGAGTGCACTGCCTTCTAATCATGTATGATATGGCAGGTTCCTATGTTATAGTAAGTTTTGTACTGAATTACATTTACTTAAATCACAAAACATTGAAATTATATGTTAGAAAATATACTAGACTGGAAACTCATTTTGCCTAATCACAATTCACTGAATATACTATATGGATGAACATAACATTTAAAGCAGTTTTGAAGGTTAAGTCTACCTTCATCCTCCTTAACTCTTTCTTTAAATATATTAAGTCCATGGTTGCACAACCATGGAAAACAACACCACAGTGAGAAAGCAATTAGCAATGCAACTTTATGAGGGATCCATGGTATTATTGTAACTTTAACACTGTGAACACGATGCTCAAGGCTGCTGCCTTTAGGTTTGCATTTTGCATACTTTAAATTCCATGTTTCAACAAGTTATAAAGAATTTCTGAACATTTTATGAAAAGTGGTACCACATGCTTAATTCATTTGATGAATCAGAAACTTTTATAAAGCATTTAAAGTGAATCAATACTGATATTTTCAATATTCAACAAAGTAAATATGGAAATGTATTAATATTTTCAAATTAAACAGTGGAATGTCTTTCATCTTTTCCAGGTTAAGGGTCAAAACAGCAGATCTCCGGTCTGCAGATTGATTAGCAGTGGTGTTTTTACTTTGTCAAGTTGCTAGCCCAGCACCCAACCTTCACAGAAGGTGCACACATACACACATGCACCTACCTGCATGTCTTTAAAACTCACTTGACTGCAGGGAGGACATGCAGACTCCACACAGAAGGAGCTCCAGCCGATAATCGAACAGGAGAAGCTGCTGCTGTGAGGCGACAACACTAACCGCTGCAGCACCGTGGCCATTTTCAGAATTATTAAACACTAATCTTTACAAAAGTGGCAGCATGTGTGAGGCTGTCTTTACATCATATTGAGCTATGCATGTGTGCTTGCAATGCTTCCTTCAGGGGAGAATTTTGAGAAAATCATTAAGGAACCCCAAAATTGCAGTAACTCCCTTTTCACTTGGGATGATGTGTGCCACATTTTTCCTCCCTTTGAGGATGGCCTTAGAGATCAGGGTTCTTGTATAATATAAACATGTTCAGACTTGTCATATGTTATGCCTTACATGGCCTATGACAGTAACACTTTACATATTGTTTATGGCCTGACCCAACCCTGATGTCCTGCAGAAGATGATTTGTTGGTAATTGCTGTGGAATCAGCACTCCCTCACCTCCTTGTCTGAGACATTTATCACCACTCCCTGAATTCCATATTCTCAAACAATAACATGGTTATAGATCTATACTTTCTGCCTTTCTAGTACAATGCTTTGATGTACAAGACTCGACTGGGGAGGATGTTATCCTGATTTGAGTCTGCTGTAATTCAGGACCACTGCAATAAGCTGGAAAGCTGCTTCCATCAACTGATAGCTATGTTTCTCAGACTCAAGTCTGTTTTGAATTCCTACTGACCAAGGTTTGCACTTCCCATATCCTCTTGCTGTCTTGACAACCTTTACATCATTGTGAAATATATTATCATTCAAGATTTACAAAATCAATTTATTTTCTTTTTGTCCAACATGTAGTTGTGCTTCACTGTCACCACTCTCTGAATCTATTATATTTAAGGGAATACCAATTCAAAGTAAAAGAGCATAAACATCTTTAACCTTTTTTTCTGAGATTGTGTGACCTAGGAAGTAGTACATTTAGATATTTGGGATGCAGTGTACTTTATAAATTGTTCCATTCACCATCCAAAATGTCTCTGTTTTCTTCTATTATGGCAAGGCAGTAGCCCTATTCCATTCTCAGTGTAACACAAAGTCTTGTTTGCCACGTTCCACCATTCTCTTTCACACCACTCATACAGTGGAGACTTTCACACTGAAATGCCACGGTTCAGTCTTATCTCCCCACAGTAAATTTGAAGACCCTAACTTCAGGCTCTTTGATTGTTGGTTCAAAGACAAACCGAGTCTGAAGACTGAAGTCACTGGCTCAAGGATAATATGACTGTGTCCACATGAAAACATGAATGGCAGTGTCAATCCTGTTTAGCCACTGCATCTCTGGGGAAAAGGTCAGAGATCTTAGTGGCTGCCAGGGAACCAACAACATGGGCCTTTTATAAGGCTGGTGGAAAAGGTCTCCATTTTGGCTGAAAAAAAAAATAAAATGCTTATTCCTCCTCATCCTACAAATATCCAGACTTGTCTAAAACATGCCCACCATCTTGTTAATCTAGGTCTTAGTGATTTAATGAAAAGGCACATGAGTCAGTCTTGACATATAATGATCTGTAATAAGCAAGAATACTGAAAGGGTTTCTGCAGGACATCCTTCATTTCCAGACTCTGATGAAAAATACATTTTTGTATTGGCTTGGAGCCTGGGCTTCTTGAATAATATATTATTGTGATTGTCCTTCACATCGGCTTATTAACTGGTCCTTAGATTTGTATTCTGAAAAAGACTCTTCTTGGCAACTTTTACCTTAGGCAGTAGATCTCTAAACATTGGTCTCTTACGTGCAAACAGTCTTACTTCACATTAGATAAGGAATTTCTACAGAATTCATCATTTTTAAATCAAAGGTAGTTCTTGGCTTTTCTACATCTGGTCTATTCATCTCTTGATTTTTTCTAGGTGCTAAAAGTAGAAGTTACTGTATATTCCATGCTTCATATACGCACACACACACACACACACACACACACACACACACACACACACACACACACACACACACACACACACGCGCACACACACACACACACACACACACGCACACACGCACACGCGCACACACACACGCGCGCACACACACACACACACACACACACACACACACACACACACACACACTACCAGTTATGAAGTTGCTATAGGGTACAAGAACTTAAGTGATATTGGTCATTTTTTTGCTTCATTTGCTGCCTGCCAAGACACCCTTGGAGCTGCTAACAATATCCTGTCCAAATGCATTGTCATCTATATCATCTTTTGTCTGCAAAATGTAATGTATTTCTAACCAGCACAGTGGCAGCATATCCCATTTCGGTACGGGTAACCTGTGGTGAATATTTCAGGAAAGTATGCATGGTAGACATATGGATCATAGTCATTTGTGTGCATCCTCTCTCGAAATATAGCATCATATGAAAGGGTTGTTGTCTAGTGCATATTTCCTTGACAGTTCTTGTCCTGAATTTCGTCTTCTAACCCCTTTGGAGATATGATACACTGTTTTACATTTTGGGAAATATTCCATCCACTGCAGACAAACACCTTTGTGTAACAAGTGCCATATATATGAATACTGCATTGCTTAATCTTTGTAAGGGTATCTGCATAATTTATTGTTTCCCTCTGCCCACTCCCCTTGAAAACATTTAGCTGCATCAAATAAAGACAGGACGTCTTGTAAGTAACTTCAAATAATCAATCTTATAACTTAATATGTTAGTGTGTCTCTGCAGAGGGATCCAGCATATTGCATGGCAGTCAAGGAATAGGGACCCTCAAAGCACCACTTTAGCTCCTGCACATTGACAATAAACACATGCCACAGGATGTATGTGAGGCCATGGGAGATTAGCACATGCCACAGGAGCTACTGCACATGGATAGTGAGCTCATGTTACAGGAGCTACTGCACATGGATAGTGAGCTCATGTCACAGGAGCTACTGCACATGGATAGTGAGCTCATGCCACAGGAGCTACTGCACATGGATAGTGAGCTCATGCCACAGGAGCTACTGCACATGGATAGTGAGCTCATGCCACAGGAGCTACTGCACATGGATAGTGAGCTCATGTCACAGGAGCTACTGCACATGGATAGTGAGCTCATGCCACAGGAGCTACTGCACATGGATAGTGAGCTCATGTCACAGGAGCTACTGCACATGGATAGTGAGCTCATGTCACAGGAGCTACTGCAAGTGGATAGTGAGCACTTGCTACAGAAGCTCCTGCACATGGATAGTGAGCTCATGCCACAGGAGCTTCTACACATGGACAATGAACATGTGCTACAATATACATGTATGGCCTTAGAATGGTTGCTACAGAAGTAAGAAGATCTATATAAGAAAATTGAAGAATATATATATATATATATATATATATATATATATACATATATGTATATCATTTCATACAGAAGGCTCCCTGAAATTTCACATGCTACACTGAATATTCATATGTATGTGTTTTTTGTATTACATGGAAAAATTTGCATCTCACAAATACTGGATAAAGTATACTTCCAGTCTGTCAGTCACACACACACACACACACACACACACACACACACACACACACACACACATACACACATATATAAATCTCTCTCTCTCTCTCTGTGTGTATATATATATATATATATATATATATATATATATATATATATATATATATATATATATATTGGTGTGTGTATACATAATACGAGTAAGGATTTTACATCCTCTGTGTTTTCCATCTATCCTACCATATGTCATACTTCTCTTCCATAATCTAATCTAACCTGTTTTAAATTTTCCCTCGGTATTAACTTCTTTGTCTATTTAATATATTGTATTTCCCACACTTATCACTTATTAAAACAAAACCTTTCCTGCCCTCTGAGATTTAATGCAGTATTACTCATGCCTATGATTATATGTATCTCCTCAGAAATTTAATGCAGTATTACACACTCCTATGATTATGATACATGTATGCCCTGAGAGATTTAATGTAGTATTACACATGCCTATGATTATGATACACATATGTCCTCAGAAATTTAATGCAGTATTATACATGCCTGTGTCTCCATGGGGTTTCTCCCATGTCCAAAAAACATGCTGAGTATTACCATCTCAAACTCACCAATGAATGGAGCTGTGGGCAGCAGCACAGACTCTACATGGTGCCCTACAGGGGGAAGAGTTGTACAGACCAACCGCTTTGGGCATCTACTGTGGTGTGCAGTATCCTCAAGATAGGAGAACATGGATTACAGACTGCGTGCTGTGGCAGGGCTAGCCACTCGATGGTGTAAAATATGGCTCTAGGTGATTCAGTCATGTTGACTAATGTCGCCAAAAATCTGCATGGGTAGTTACCAGTGATAAGTGAGTTGAGGACCCAGCCTACTCTCACCCATGCCAGGGGACCTTGCTAATGGTGGGAGGAGTATATGGTGCCCCTATTGGCCAGTGTGTGCCCACCATAAAGCCCAACAGCCCTGGGCCAATAAGCTAGTTGCCCAGCCTGGGTTACCTGGGATAGCTCTGTTGAGCAAAAGCTGGACGTAAAACCAACCAACCTGCCAAACATGAACTGAGAATTGCTATGCTTAATGTAGACTCACTGACAGAATGCAGCTTGGAAGTGGATGACATGATGATACAGAGGAGGCTGGACATCCTATGTATCCAAGAGATGAGATCGAAGGGCAGTGCATCAAAGTCACTTGGCTTGGGATCCAGACTCTACTACTCAGGTGGGGGACAGGGTAGAAATGGTGTAGGAATTGTGGTGAGAGAGAGGCTTCAGAAGGCAGTGAGGGATATCATCAGAATTAATGACAGACTCATGGCAATCTGACTCCAGTGTAATGATAGGGCAGTATTCATAACCTCAGCATATGCTCCACAGCAGGGTTGTGATAGTTAGGAAAATAATGCATTCAGACAGCAGTTGCAGGACCTACTAGATAAAGCAGGACAACATGAATTGGTGTTGATAATGGGTGACCTGAATGCACATATCGGGACAGACAGAACAGGATATGAGGACTGCCTGGGTCCCCATGGGTGGGGTAATAGGAATAAAGAAGAAGCAGCCATTCTAGACTTATCTCTGGCAAATGGCTTGATAGCAGCCAACACATGGTTCAGAAAGAGAGACAGTCACAAGATCATATACAAGAGTAGCCAACATGCAACTCAGGTAGACTTCCTCCTAGTAAGGAAAAAGGACTGGGGTAGAATCCATGATTGCAAAGTCATCCCCAGTGAAACAGTCGGCCGAAAGCATAAACCATTAGTTGCCACAATCAGCTGTAAGCAGTGGTCAGAGAAGGCTCTATGGTCAACAGAGACCTGGCTGAAGACCTGGAAGTTGACTGGAGAGAAAGTACAGCAGTTCAAGGAATTACTCAGGGCTCTTGCACCCCAAAAAGAGGAGGAAATAGGTGGGGTTGAAGAGGATTGGCAGCGCCTAAAAACAGCATGTGTTAGGACTACAGAAAAGTTATGTGGCTGAGCCAGGTATGGAAATAAGGTGCACAAGGAAAGCTGGTGGTGAAATGTAGAAGTCCAGGAAGTCATCAAAAGAAAGAAGGAATGCAGGAAGAAATGGGAGATAGAAAAGACTGACCAGGCTAGGAAGGACTACTGGTTGGCTAAGAAAGAAGTTGCAATAGCAAAGACTAGTGCATTGGAGGCTCTCTACCAACTTCTGGAAAGTGACTCAGTAAGGGGCACAAAGCAACTATATCAGGTTGCAAGGCAAAGGCAGAAAGATAAAGAAGATAGTCAGACACCCTTCATAAGGGATGCCAGCAACAACCTGCTTACCAGTCCACAGGACATCAAAGGCAGATGGAAGGAGTATTTCCAACAGCTTCTGAATGAAGAAAACTCCACAGAAGCTGTACTGCTCCAGAAACAGCCTACAATTAGAGAAGAAGAAGAGGATCCCACCTTAGAAGAAGTAAGAACAGCACTAAGGAATCTGAAGTCAGGGAAAGCAGCAGGCTCAGATGACATCACAGCAGATATGATAAAGATGCTGGGTGAGATGGGGAAAAATGGCTCCTGAGGGTACTAATAGCAGCATGGAGAGAAAGGCATATCCCAGATGACTGGAGAATAAGCATACTTGTGCCAGTGTACAAGAGCAAAGGGGACATCCACAACTGTGGGTGGTACAGAAGGATCAAACTCCTACCACACTGCATGAAAGTTCTGGACAGAGTTATTGATAAACGGATACACAGAGTAGTAGAATGTAAAACGGGAGATGAACAGCTCAGATTCAGTTCAGATTCAGATCAGGATGCAGCACAACTGACCCACTCTTTGCATTGAGACGATACTTGAGAAGAAGCTAGAAATGAGGACAGAGTCCAACTGGGCATTCCTAGACTTGGAGAAAGCATGTGACAAGGTCCCAAGAAAGTTAATCTGGACAGTACTGTGGTGGTTTGAAGTCCCGATAACATTGGTAGAATTAGTACAGGCTATGTACAAGGACCCAGTGACTCAAGTACGAACAGTGTTCGGCCTCACAGAGGGGTTCTCAGTGGGTATGGGTGTACATCAGGGTTCAGCTCTGAGCCCACTGCTGTTCATACTGGTGATGGACTACATTAGCAAACAGGTTGGAAGGGACAGATCAACAAAGCTGCTGTATGTAGATGATGTGGCAGTACAGGCAGACTCTGAGCTAGAACTTCAGCAAAGCATAGGAGATTGGAATGCAAAACTGAAGGCACATGGGATGAAACTAAGCACAGATAAGACTGTGGTAATGGCAGCAAATTGGGGAAATCAGAAGAAGCTGAGAATAGAGATAGAAGGGAAGATAGTGGAACAGGTAAACAGCTTCAAGTATCTGGGAGGGGTGGTCGAGGAGAAGGGTAGCCTGAATGAAGAGGTTAAAGCTAGAATCAGAGGGGCTGCAGCCAACTGGCATAGAGTATCAGGTGTAGTCTATGACAGGAGAATGCCAAAGAAGCTGAAAGGTAAGGTGTACAAGACAGTGGTGGAACCAGTACTACAGTATGGTACAGAAACCTGGGCAGTAAAGGCAGTACAGTTGAAGAGGTGATGGAAATGAAGTGCCTGAGAAAGGTGGTAGGATGCCCACTGTGGGAGAGATGAAGAAATAAGGACAAAAGAGCAGAAGCCAAAGTAGCTCCAGTTGCAGAAAAGATCAGAGAGAACAGATTACGGTGGTTTGGACACATGTGTAGAAAAGCAGAAGACAATCTGGTGAGGAATATTTGGGACAGACAGGAAGAAGGTAAGAGGAAGCGAGGGCGTCCAGCAAAGAGGTTAATGGATTGTGTAAAAGAAGATCTGCGACAGTCAGGCATGAATGTTGAAGAAGGCAAGAGTGTCACACACAATCGAGAGAGTTGGAGACAGTTAACATGATACCCTGACCCCATGTAGAAAAAAATGGTAAAAAGGGGGCTGATGATGATGACACATGCCTTGGATTATGATACACGTATTTACCTAGTACTACTGATAGATGCTCATCTTTGAGGGTATGGTTTAGATGTTATGCTTATTGCAGTTGAGAGCACTGCAATAACCACATGAACGGGCTGCAGTTTTGTAGCAACTTCTTCAGTGAGGTACTTAGAAGTACAGTGATTTGTTATAAATTATTCTTAGCAAATCACCAGAATTGCTGCATATCAGAACAGCTACTCACAGAAGCTTCGGACATGAAAGGGAGAGAAAGACAGACAAACAGACAGTGAGAGGAAAGTGGCGTGCACATGGACAAACAAAGACACACACACACACACACACACACACACACACACACACACACACACACACACACACGCACATGCACACGCACATGCACACACACACACACACACACACACACACACACACACACACACACACACACACACACACACACACACACACACACACACACACACACTTCCATTTCTTTTTTTCTGCTGATTGTATCTGTTGTCTGATAGTTTCAGTCATTATTGAAAGTCCATGGTCACAGGATAACATCAGACTATCAGTATATTAGGATTTTTTTGTCCTATGCCTTCATTCTTACCACCTTATGACCACACACTGGTACAACATTTGCAGTACTGTTATTACAGTACATTTTCTAATACCCTCTGCCTTCACTTCTGAAAAAGACATCACTCATCCAAAAGGCCTCTTAGATCATCAAGCAAACTACTACTAGAAGTCACCAACAGCTACAATAGCTTTGGAGACACACTATATAGTAGTTCAGTGGCTAAAAAATGGAACTCTCTCCCCACTAACATACAAAACACATCGTCCAAAACCTCCTTTAAAAACCTCATTAGGCAACATCTCAAGCAAAGGTGGCAGTGCCATGACTGCTCCCCAGGCTAGTGAAAGGGGATAAGGTACACATATTAAACCTAGAGTATCTGATAATAGTTTTCTCTCTTACTCGCAAACACTGGCTAATGTACAATGTATGTACTGTACCTGTGTACTATGTATGTATTCTACCTAG
Organism: Protopterus annectens; assembly: GCF_019279795.1. Taxonomy (NCBI): domain Eukaryota; kingdom Metazoa; phylum Chordata; order Ceratodontiformes; family Protopteridae; genus Protopterus; species Protopterus annectens. The sequence goes on from NC_056745.1 coordinate 1,229,856,535, forward strand.
GTTCCAAATTTCAGCTGTATACCACAAATCTATTAATTATCTTTATTTTTAAATTAACATTTTCTTGTTTGTTCTCTCCACTGTAAATGTTGATGTGCTGCATACCATTGTAAAAACATGTCTATTGCAATTTGTGTGTATACTGATCATGTCTAAATATCTAAATGTATCTGTAATTTTTCTATGTGGAGCTTTTCTTCCTGGGCTTCTGCTAAAAAGGGGCCTTTTTGGCTCAGTCAGACACCCCCGGTTAACAAATGTAAAATAAAAAATAAAATAAATAAATTTATTTCCACCTGAAAATTGTTTTTTTCTGTTAATTAGGTTTTCCTGTGACACTGATTTGCTTTTTCACCCTTTCTGTTTACACATAAAACAGGCTGAAATATATTCCACCAGCAATAATCAAAACCACAGAACTAATCATATTTTTTGTTAAATGTACTCCTTTTTTATCTTTGTTTCAACTACCAGCAATAACATTGGTGCTTCTTTTGTTAATGTAAGATGCCTTCCTTCTGTAAGAACAAAAGACTCCTAAGAACGTACAACACCGCTTTACCAAAATGTAAAACTGCTTAGTGCATTAAGCCTGCTTACTGGTGCAGAGCTCTTTTGCCCCTAACACAATATAGCAACTTAGGCTTAATCATCGAGTCAATTGTTGGACAACCAACACTTGTTGGGTGGGTAGGAAAACTGAACAGTGACATGGTAGCTTAGGTTCTCCATTTACTGGAACATGGGAATTGCAGCATTTCTTGAAGCAGGTAGAAGGTACTCTAAGGCTATAAGGCAGGGCTAAGAAAAGATAGGGCATGGACTATGCAGACTGGCATTCTTCCTTAACTGCATTCTGTTTAGAAGTGACTACACTAACCTACATTGTCTAGACTGCTCTCTGATGGATGCTTTGTAACTATCAAGATGAATAATCTAATGGAAAATCAAGGATATGACAGCACCTGGTCACTGTCTGCATCTGAAAGATAGTATTCCTCATGAGGACTCATCTCTACCTCATTGAGTTACATGTGGGGCTCGGAGTTTAGTAGGAGACTGATGCTGAGCTGAGTGGGGTACACCTGAGTTCAAGATCTGAAACCAGAGTACATTTTATTGGCCTGGGATTCGGGGATGATGACAGAGACAGGTGGAATGAATAGTACCTTTAAATGCATTCTAGGATACATAGAAATGCATATAAAATCTCTCCTAGTCAAAATAGACTCCATTCTCAAAATGCAGGCTGCATTACTTTACCCACATAATAAAAAATGCCATGACTGGCTTCCTTCATATACAACCTGAACATGAAAACATGAATCATATAAAACATCATTTAATGAATCATACTCACACTCAGCATTCATGGAGTGCTTTTTTAAAAGAAGTGGACTGACAACACCTTAAGTATATTCCGGTTGGCCATTCTATGCATTTTATAGTTAGATATGCAAAACCATTCATTCCAAAAAAAAAAAAGGAGTTGGCAGTGTTTCTGAGAGTTATTTCCCACACTGAGTTGACCACAACACTTGTACAAAACCACACATTATGGAAAGTGAGGCAGCAATTCTAGGAATCCCCTCCTTCAGTGACTTGTCCAAGCTTGTTATTGGATGTCACTGGTTTCCTTACTGAGTGAGCAGGTTAAAGTGTCCACTATGTACCTTATGACTCTGACCTCTCTTTTAAAAGGAAATAATAAAACTCCTATTTTAGCAATTGTCGCATCCCTCATATTAAGAACAAAAACAAATGATGTCATTAAATGGCTTTCTATACCTCATACTAGTTCCATTAGGAGCTTTGGTAGTAACCCACCTAGAGATGGTGTCTTGTTCATCACCAGTAAAATGATACAAGTAGCAAAAGTAGATTTATTTTCTCTGTAATTTAGGCATTATTACTCCTCTCATCCTCTCACTTCACGTTTCTTCTTAATGTCTTAGGGCAGTTTGATTTTATGTTCTACCTTGTCTGCCATATTCCATCTGCAACATTTCTTTGACTTTCTGACTGCCCTTCTCTCTTGAGGTGATAATAAACCTAAAGAATTTACTTTTTCCCTATAATTTAGCTACTGCCTTTTTGTTTGTTTTTTATACCTTTTTTTTCTTTTTGCTTAAGACTTTTTAACAGGATCTTATTCATGAATCAGGGACCCTAATAATTCACCAGTTCATGAAGACGCCCTGAGTCTGATTAGTACCAATCTACTGTCTGAACTTTGTCAGGAATTCCCACGCTTTGGTCTCTGTTCTTGAGTCCTGCCTTTCTTGGTTTAGGAATGGTATATTATTAATACTTGACAGACAGACAAACTGCAGTGGAAAATTATATGGAGTGAAAAACAAACCACCACTGAGATAATTCAAGACTGTAGGCATGATGTAATTACAATTACAATAAACTGTACATCAGGAACAATAACTTAATATTTTTGTGCATATCATGGCAAAACTCAGAAAATATAAAGTCAGTGATAGTAGGTCAGTCTGAAACAGATGTACCTAATGACTGATTTATCCTTACATGCCTACAAATGTAGCTATCCCACAAGAGACAGCCTATAACTATCTGTCATCTCAGCTGAATAGCAAAACATATGCCTGTAGTTTCCTTCCTGCCAGTCCCCTGCCAACAGGAAGGGCTGTGTGAGCCATTTGTCTGATTGTTGTCTTGAATCCTGTGCAGTGAAACATGATATCGCTGTCAAAAAGGAAGCAACTGTTTTTGCAAGATGTTAAGAAAATATGATGTGTATTTAGAGTTTGAATTTTTCCATGCATCCTGAAATATTTTTTAAATAAGTATCAGCAATAATAATAAAATAGAAAATGCTTTGCAAGTGACTGTTTAAGGGATGGTTTCAAAACATTCCTGCATTCGGTGCAAACGTGGAATCTTTGTTCATTTTGTGACCAGACCAAATGAATATGCATAAAAGAATTGCCAAAATGAAAGACAATAATCAGAATGACCAATGTAAACTCACTGCTACCTTCTCTCACTCTCTCTCTCTCTCTCTCTTTTTGCTTGTATCTTAGATTTGATACCAGTACTTGATCACATTGTTATAGCAGTCTCACATAATTATTTAATGTAAAACCATATTTGTTTTTTGTTTTTTTTGAGGGGGAGATGGATCACAACAGTCAAAAAGTTTATATCTCAGTCTGTTTAGCAAAAGTTATATTGCTAAAGGTGTTAATGTTCTAGGAATTCAGCAGAGTACATCAAGTCTCAAGTCTTGTCTTTAACTCATTGACTAGTGGAGCAGACTGTGCAGGACATATGACCAGCTAAGCAGCTGTGCTTTGCAATTGTGACTCAGGTTATATTAGGTCTATTTACACTGGGTGTAACTGTATAAATAAAAATCCTATTGCTAGAGCCAAAGAGGAGCAGGAGAAGAACTAGATTAAACCCTAGTAAGTGGCTCCATGCTGCTGCTGGATAAAGTCCGGACTGTGATCCGGCAAACTACTGACTGATGTTGGAACAATCAACAGAGGGAGAGACGGATAATGAGTGGGCAATGTTAGCTTATCAATTCTGGGTTAAGGGAGATGATCTGGTCAGCAGCTATGCTGACACCCACTGTTGGATGATATCACCAAATGCAAAGCATAGTACAAGGTTGTGCATTTTCCTTACTCTTAGTGCATATGGAATGCATAAAATATAAAATAAAACATAAGTTTTGTAGGAGATATGGCAAGTTGTGCCCCCAAACTTCTACTTATAAATGTACGAAGATGTTGTGCAGCCTTGGCAGTTATGGAAAACACCCTTATGCCGCAAGTTGCAATAAAAATAACTCTTACTTTTCTATTGAGGGATTTAACTAAACCTGACCATTGATTGTCAGACTCATTGTAATTAAACTATTGTTGAACAACTGCATATCTCCAATGCATATGCTCTGTAGGCATCACTGTTCACACCTGGAAATGTGCATGTTTCAATGATGATGTACCAGGATCTTATTTTGGCAGACATGCACTTTAATCACAAAGGGATGTCATTAGAGCAGTATCGGAAAATATCCTGAAGACTGTGTAAATCATGACTCCATCATAATCACCTCTCACTGTACAAGGACAATGGTCTCAAATTAAATGTGAAAAATGCTGAAATAGTTCAAATAATAAGGAGAATTTTGGGGCATGATCTATAGTGGTAGGTCAGGTGGTCAATAATTACTATTATTTATTTATTTATTTGACATTTCTTGACCGGGTTAATCTGACCTAGCCAAAGCCCATTTTCAGTGGAGGCCCGGAGAGAAAAGCTCCACAATTACACAAAAACACGTAGAATAACAAATCTCAAATACAGCATATTATAAAAATGAATTAACATAATATGAAGTACATGATTAAAAGACCCAGAGAGTAAATACATTCTAACATCAATAAAAACAATCTGCACAAACACTTGTCAGTAAGTACCAGGTTACATCATAAGACACGCAGCACAATCACTGTAATTGAAGCGTTAACTTCCTACTCGTAGTATATTAAGCTTAACTTAGATGAGTGTATGTCAATGTACAACTTCTGAGTAGAGATAGAAGAAAGAAAGGCAGGTAGGTGACAGGGAGGGAAAGAGTTTGGGGTGGTCAGTCAAGGAGGGTAGTTACAGTGACAGATCCATGTACTGCTTAGTTTTTAGTAGCAGTTTTGAATTTATGTGGATGATTGATATTTCTAATACCCAAAGTAAGTTTATTCCAAGATTGGGCTGGGGAGTAACTGTAAAGGTTTTGTCCTATTTTAGTTTTAGGTTTGTAGATTTTGAGAAGGTTTTGTTCAGACCTTCATAGGGACCTTACTGAGGAGTTGAAGGAGAGAAGTGAGGAAATTCTGGGACAGAAGGAGGGCAGATACAAAATAGAAATATCATTTGAAGCTGAGAGAGAAGCAGATGGTTTGGAATTTCTAGCCAGTTTAACCTTTTAAGAGCAAGACAGTGGTGTGAGTGGTAGGAGTGATCTGCAGTGAATTTAGCAACTTTACTGTAGGTGGATAGGCAGGGGCTTCCTATATGCTCATTTTGCTGGTGGAAAGACTGTCATGCTAGATAGACAGATGTATATATACAGTTATGAGGCATACAGCAGATCGGGTCTGTATTATAATATCGACATATTAAAATGTCGAATCTCACTTGTTCGACATGAAAATGTTGAACTCCAAGGTTCCCGAAAGGCCAAATCACCGATTTCATTCCAACAGAAAGAAATCGGTTGGCCGTTGTGTTACACCTGCCCTTTCCCTGACTGCAGTGCATTCTTGGAGTTAGAATATTTAGTTAGGGTGGGTGTGGGGGGCACAGCCCTCCACATTGGGGGGTGTGAGTGGCGAAGCTCCCCACTTAAATATGTTTGTTTTTGTGTGGTGTTGGTGTTTGGCCAACCGATTTCTTTCCGTTGGAAAGAAATCTGTGATTTGGCCGTTTGGGAACCTTGGAATTCGACATTTTTATGTTGAACATGTGAGATTTGACATTTTAAAATGTCAATATTATAATATAGACCCCAGAAGATCACATATAATACATTGTTTGATGTGTGATGTAGGTGATACACTTTATAGTTCTGGGTGAGGAAACCTATGCACAACACCCAGACCATGCAGGAAATAGCCTATATCACAACCAATGTGTAAATACAAAATATACTGGACCATACAATGAAGGAACACTTCCCATGTCTCCAAATCTCAGGAGGGACACTGCAAGTCCAGATATATGTAGCATGACCTTCACAGTGGGTGCCATGCTATAAAATATGGCATTGCACAATTAAATGGAGAAGTAGGTAAACATCATGGCAGAATGTTCCACACAACTCATAGCAAATAGAGAAATGCAAGGAGGAGAGTTGGGATGGGGGGGGGGCACATGCAGCAGTTGTACCACATTCAAGGCAGAGGCAGGTGCAATACACTGCAAGTGGCATCTCGTCCATTGTTATGGAAAAAGACCCAGAGAAAAGAGGCTAAAATGATGCATTCAGTAACACAAAATGCCTATGACATGACAATACCTACACGGGTTAGGGGTGAGAGGTGACTGCACCACTGTAATATGAAGTAGAGTTATGTGAGGTGAACAAATTGGGCACATACTGTGGTAGACTGCAAGGAGTCAGGGGCCACATTCCGCAGCAATGGGATTCAACTAGTATGACATAAACAATTGTGGTGGTCACTGTGTTTGCTTGCAGTATCATTGCTTGATGTAGTTTGTGGCAGTCAAGAGAAAGAATTATAGGACAGTGCTCATGCACCCTGACAGGGCATCCCATGTCATAAGCCTAAGAAGTAGCTTTGCCAATGAACTGGACAATGTCCATGGTCAGGGGCAGCAGTCCATGTACCCAGAGATGACAAGGAAGAGGAAGAACTGCAGTGCAATGCACGAGCAGCATGATGAAGCACCCCAAGTGATGAGCCAGAGGTCCAGCACTGCCCATGACCTGGAGGATCTGCAGGATAATAGTGGCACCATGTGTGTTTATAGGTAACACTGCTACGGTCTCACCAGTAGTTTGAATTGGGATGGTTTTTGCTAGGTCATCTCATATTCAGACCTTCCCACAACTAGAAAATGAGTTGCCTGTAGATCCAGACCAGATGGCCATTGCGGTGTGTTTCAGTGAGTTATCTGTGGATTACTTTGCCACCAGTGACCTTTACAGGGCTGCTGCTTCCTGCCATTAGACTCCACTTTCCTGTGCAGTTGTTACACATAATCCCACTGATCATGGGGCATACCCACCATGCCCACAATGTAGTGGGCAGCAGCTGACTGTGTATGGATCACGGGTCTGTACATCTGTAGGTTAATGTATAGTGTCTCACAGAGATATCAGGGACATACTTAGAACAATGGGAACATGGTAATCCCTGCATCTTTTCCCAGTGGAGTGTATATACACCTCAGAGGTGGTTCTCATTTCAGATGGTGTTGGCCTTGGGATGGACTCTTTGGTACAAGGATATCTGTCATGCATTTGTGAGGACGTGCTTTTAGTCTGTGCCTCTAAAGCAGCCTCTTTAATGGTTGATGTAGGTGACCCTTCGTCCCATAGTGTTGACAATGCCAATGTACAGCTGAACTGTGCAATGGATACAACTATCCACTTTCAATAACAGGTGTACCTCAAAAATTAGTGCTATGATGTTCTGTTATGCCAGACATGCAAAGGTATAAAGACATGACACCACTGTCAGCCCACACACATACACCTCTATATCACCTGTGGTATGTGAATTGATACACAGATATATACTGCAATAACTACACAGACATATTTTGTCATGCAGACTGCTGAAATTGCAGAGGAGAGGTGCCTGGAAGGACAAATATTCATGAGGGACTTGGCCAACTTTTCCTTTCTAACATGCAGCATAGTGTGTTATATGTAAGCAATAATGCTGGAAAATACTGGCTCATCCCTAGATGGGCCATTATTTTACAGTAATGGCCACTTTTGCACTTATCTAATGAGCTGTCCAATTGTTTTTATTCTTTCCTTAATATATATACATCTTTTATATTTTTGTCGTTAAATAGTTCCTCTCATAATAATAATATTTTATTATTATTTTTTTTAGTGCTTGCTACATGTGGCATTATAAGCTGCACTTAGAGAAGGGAAAGTAAAACAGCAAGTCTTTGTAACTGATGCTGCTGCAGATACTTTTGCTGATTATTTTTCTTTCTTATTTACCTTTTTATTTTATATTTGCTCAGTACTGAGGCATCCATTTGCCTTTAATCAGTCTGTGCTTACCAGAAGTTTAATATGTTGATGTGAAGTGACAGGCTTGTGTTTTAGTAGGTGATATGATACCTCTACGTTAATAAATACCCTGTTGGAGAAAGTTCATGCTCCAATAGGGTGTCTTTGTACATCTTCCTCATTATCTAAGGTATTGTAATTGACATTATTAACCTTGATTCTTTTTCTGATAAATGAGTGGTTAGTGCCAGCCCAGCTCCCACATCTATCTAGGTATGAGGAGCTGCAACTCCAGGTTGGTGAGTCACAGTAAAACTTTGCAACTACAGTAAAGCACTTTGGTGTTGTGGTCCATCCCACAAAATCTGAAAGTGGTACTGCTCAATGCTAGGAGTCTAAACAAAAAACTCCACTCCCTAGAAGCCCTTTTCACCCTAGGGAATGCTGATGTCTGTACAGTCACTGAGACATGGATTAAAGCACACCAACAGTTAAGGTTATAAGGCCTTCCATACATTTAGACCAGTTACTCCACAGACAGGGACTAAAGGTGGAGGTGTCTCGATTTACATCAGAAATAAATATATCTCTAAGCTGGACAAACAGGACAATGCACTTGAGCTTCTCCATGTTCAAATCACCATAGGAAAAATTCAATACCGCTACCTTGCAAGCCATATGTCCCCCCTCTATGACCCAGGAAACCCATAACATGTATTTAAATGTATTGGAAACACTCACCATCCAGTCCAATACCATATGTAATTACCCCACTATTAAAGGGGAATAATATATGACATCAAATGTACAGGCACTGAGATTCCTGGATTTTTGGAAACAGAACCTCCCTGGACCAGACTGTCAATACACCAACAAGGGATGCAACCATCATGGCTCTAGTCCTCACATATATGTGAGGGTGCTGCACACCCCTAGTGTAATGTCTTCTCTGGTAAGATTAGACCAAAACATGGTCTCCTTTGAAGTAAAACTAAGACCTGGAACCTCAGCTAACCTGGAATATTCAGGAACTACTCTAAGGCTAACATCATACTATTAAGTGATAACTTGGCAACATTTCGAGCCCCCCATAAACCCTAAGAACACAAATGTCAATGCAGAACTGTTCACAATAACTTTATACAAGCATGTTATTAGCTGCATAGAGACAGCTGTACCCACCAGGAAGAAGTACAGAACTAACTCAAAAAACAAGCCACCCTGGTGGAATCCCAACATCAGTAAGCTGTATAACAGAAAGAAGAAAATCATGGCAAAAATTAGGAGGTGCAGCACCCAGAAGGATATAAGCACTGTTATCAAACTAAACAAACAACTCAGAGGACAAATAAAGTTTAGCAAAGCCAAATTTGTGGTAAATTTGGCCTCCCAGGCCAAGGACAACCACAAGGCATTATTTAGCTATGTCCACAACCTCAAAGGCAATACACAATTGTGTGCAGTGCTCATTGTAAATGGAGCCACCTATACTGGGTCACAATATATAGCAAACCTATTGGCTGACAAATTCAGCTCCAACATTACCCCTCTTTCCCCCCAACCTTCCCTCACAAAATACCATCAAATATAACTCCTCCTGCCATCACTAGGGAACAGGTTCTTAATGCTTTCTCTAAAGCCAAGAACACTGCATCAATGGACCCAGCCTATATCCCAAGATGCCTTTTAAATAGCATAAAGCATGACCTATCAGGCCCTCTGGAATTGCTATTCACCTGTAGCCTCCAAACAGCCTTTATGCTTCATGCATGGAGAACAGCAACAGTCATCTCTCTGCACAAAAGTGGGCCATCTACAGACCCTGGAAACTGCCGAACCATAAGTCTCACTAGTCTCATATGCAAACCCATGGAAACAAATTGTGTGGAAATGATCAATAATGAAATAGGAAACCTCCAGACACTGGACCCAACCCAATTTGGTTTCATCAAGTGCAGGTCATGCCTACTCAACCTGGTGGACTTCTTTGAAAAGGTCAATAAAGAAATGGATAATGGCAAAATGGTTTACACTGTCTACCTTGACCTTATCAAGGCATTTGAAACAATCCCCCATTTGGGCATTGTTGACAACCTTAAGAGGTTAGGTACAAACCCTTATGTAACCCAGTGGATAGCCAGCTGGCTCACTGACAGGTCCCAGGAAGTTATAACTGGGGAGTCCACCTGTACAAAGAGGTCAATCACAAGTGGAGCCCCTCAAGGATCAGTCCTGGGAGCACTCCTTTTTGGCATTTACTTCTCTAAAGTCAAGGCCAATGTCAGTGGCTTCTGTCTGACTAAATTTGCAGATGATTGCAAGTTAGGTGCTGTCACTGAATTCCCCATCGACACAATCGTTCTCCAGGAAAGGCTGACACAGGCAAACAACTGGTGCCAGAGCCAGGACTAAAACTAAATGCCAAGAAATGCATAATAGTATCCTTTTGAAAGTCATCCACCCTTGGTTGTTATGATATTGACAATACACCCCTAAAATGTTGACCCAGTAGTCAGGGACTTGGGGACACACATAGACAGTAATCTAGCCTTTGACCATCACGTGTCTACAGTTCTGAAGAAATCATTCTATGTTGTGCATCTTATAAACAACGGTATGCATCTAGGTCCAAGGAAGTCATTGTTTCACTGTATTCCTCATTCATTAGAACTGTCACTGAGTACGATACCTCCTTTGGTATGTACCTAGCCAGGTATATCCAACAACTGAAACTTCCACAGAAATCCTCAATAAAAGAATACAGGCCATAAGTAGCATGTCCTATGCAGACAGCATCAGGGCTCTATCCCTGTACTCGATCTTCTGCAGGCTGTTGAGGGCAGATCTATGCCTGGCATACAAGGCATTGCCAGACCACACTCTGACAGACCTCCTGCATATCCTCAAAACAAACAGTACCAGTTTTACCCATTCTAAAGACTTAAACCTTGTTTATGATACAAATCGTACCTGCTGGAGAGACGGGTATGACTCCCAGAGACTACCCCTTTTCTGGAACAGGCTTCCCATCCATGTGAAACACAGCTACTCCCTAATCTAATTAAAGTGCAACTTGAACAATTGGATGGGGAACAGGAAATTCATCCATGGTTTGTCACCTATGTTTCTAATAGGAACAGGCAGACTGTAAATGTTTCACCTCCCAGGCCCCTGCTTACACTTATCAAGGGTACCAGAACTTATCAGAGACTTGGGATGCATGGCTAGGCTTAAAAAGGCCCTTGGATTCATTAGCATAGTAAACATCTATGAACCTATAAACTTAATCCACTTTAAAAGACTTGTGTGTCACAGTATCCCATGCCATTTCCATTGCTAGTAGTATCAAACCAGTTACCTTTTTATCACAACTATTGTAGAGGAATATTGTGGCTGCCTGCAGCATTTAAATCCTACAAAAGTTCCTGTCAAATCTGGTCCTCAGAATTCTTGGCTGTAGCACCTTTACTCAGGAAGTGCATGCCCTATGTATGGATGGCCTTCAGTGGCATTTAATTCCCTTGGCTAGTGGACTTTTCAAGGAACTGCCTTCCTCAGATAGCTGTGCCAGTACCTGTACACCTTTGGTCAAAACATGTCAGTCAGGATGTGTGTGTGTGTGTGTGTGTGTGTGTGTGTGTGTGTGTGTGTGTGTGTGTGTGTGTGTGTGTGTGTGTATAAGGTGTGCTGTGGTTTGTGCATACTTATTTTTGCAACCTCCCCCTTTAAACACTTGGTCATCAGGTGTAGGTGGTGTTATGCTCAGCCTCTCCCCATTTACATATTTGAGCCATCAAACAACATATGATCCTGGAACCCCCTATCCTCATGGTGGGTCTATATTAGAACATCGAAAGTTTAATGTTTCGAATCAATAAAGGTTGACCTTTAATGATCAAACCATTAAAATTTCGAATGTTCATAAAAATAAATAAAAAAAAAAAAGAAAATCTAAAGGGTGTAGGCAGGGGGGCAAGCCCTCCTGCACCCCCCCAGACCCCCGCTACTTAAATATTCCAACTCCGAGACTGCACTACATTGAAGTAAATGGAAATCTACCCTTACTGAGATTTCCGTTTACCCATTCGACGTTCTGCACTTTCACTATACTCATGTCAACAATGTTGGATTCGACATTGTCGGCTTTTGAGAATATAATAGGTAACCCGTCATGGCATGTCCTAGTTATGGTCTTCTATTTTAAGGGATTAACCTGTTCAGCCATTAGCAGACAGTACAATGCCATACCTGTCTGATGGGTTCCAAATTTCACATGCAACATGACATCTGCATTACCTAGGGTGACATCTACAATGGGGCTTATTGCTGTTGCAGAGATACATTACCAGACTGAGCTCCTTCCTTAACTCTAGGAAAATCCACATCTAGAGGCTTTACTGAAATTCACCTATTTCAAAGCTGTACAGCTGCAGGAAGCATTTTTCAAAATAGTGCTGCTGCTTTATATCATGTTAAAAAGAGCAGGTTTGCTGAGGAAGCCAGTTGGTGCCAATGCCTGTGGCATGCTGCTAGTTGATGTTCTGTCCACACATGCTCATGCTAGCACTACATGTCACAGTGACCATATGAACTGCATGCTCATGCATATAGCAGGTGCATGCCTCGGTCATTGTGGCGTGTAGTACTTCGGCCATATTCCAGCACCATGGTGTAGCACATGATCCAAAAATGTGCATCTGTGAGCACAAGCCCTACAATTTTACTCTTTGAACAGACCCAAATAAGTGGCCATGGCTACCTTAGCCAGTCAGGAATGCACACCTCTAGCATGGAGTACCTGGGAAAGCAGGCTTTTCCTGTTCTCCCTGCAGAGTGACTTGCTAGGTCATGATAATGTCTTATTGTGCAAAATCAGTGTCTTGGACTGGCATAAATGTTGTCCAATGAAACTGGCATCATTCAGTTGAGTTAGCAATGCCAATATTAATGCAGTGACCTGAAGCATTACCATACTGACCTGCTTCATCAAGCAGAAGCAGAGGTTGAGGAAAGGGAGTCAGACATGTACCATAAGCATTTTTTTTAATACCCTTAACTTGTAATTTGTTAACTGACATAAATGCTCACACTTTGTTTGCCAGAAGTGGCATAGCAGTAGCTGAAAATGGTTTGGTGCTGTAGAAGGCAGGATTTATATAACGTGCACCATTTAACTATCGAAATGTAACTGTGTTTAAATTATATGTGTGTGGTAATTTGATTCTTTTGTGCTGCACTTTTGTAGGCCTAGTTAAAAATAGGAAGAAATGAAGTCGTAGCCACCTCAGTCCATACTATCCATTGCCTGTGGTGCTGGTCCACCAATGTCCACTAGATCAGCTTCTCATCCTTGTTCCCCTGTTGACTGTGTCAAGAAGGGAGGCTTAATACATATCTGATTAGTTGGTGGCACTTTGTGCATAAGGCATATTGTACCTGTCTTTGAAGCCCAGGCATGCACTGTGCATCATAAATAATTATCATACATGGCAACCACATTCATGTGACAACTTTGGTTTATTCCAAAAAAACTTTTCCTTCTCTTTAATGCAGCCACTCTCAGGATTATATATAAAAACAACGTGTCTATATTGCTTTCATTTTCTTTCCTGACTATATCTGATTCTGCAGTCTCTCTGCTTAGCAGTTTGGCTTTTTACAAACTACAAAAAAGAAACTCCTGCAAGTACGGCAGGTGCACAGCCACAAACTTATCCACTTGTAGTAAAAAACAAGCCAGCACTCAGAGGAAAAGGTGTTTTTCAGCAAAAGCTGTTTTATTCAAGCATATACACCGACCAGTTTAGGCCCAGTTATTAAGCCTTCCTCAGTGTGAGGAAGGCTTAATAACTGGGCCAAAAACGGTCTTTACATACGCTTGAATAAAACAGCTTTTGCTGCAGAACACCTTTTCCTCTGAGTGCTGGCCTGTTGTTTTTTTTAAAAAAACTCACAAATTATTTTGTTTATGAATTTGTCACATCTCGTTTTACTGATTAAAGCCCACTGGCAGTGAATGGAGAAGATAAATCTTTCACTCATTGTTTCATGGCATTAACAAGACCAATAGTTTATGCCAGTTTGTTGCTGACATTTTTAAGGGAGGGCTAACAGCAACTCTTCGGCAGGCTGCAAGCAATAAAAATCAAAGACAATCATGAAAAAAAATCCACTGGCACTGTTATCAATAGTACTTAGCAAAAGTACCACAAGGAGGTAAATTCAAAATTAATGGACAGAGGTAAGTGAAAAGAGTGTCTGGGTCCAAACAGGCTACACTGTAGGATTAGAAAAAAGGATTCTGAGAAGGAAAAGTTCCTATACAAACAATAAAATTATGTCATTACCCTTGTCGCATAATACCTTTTTCATGTAGAATAATGCATATTTTTTATTTTTTTTAGATGATGCAAGCAGATCAAGTTAGATGTCATTTGCATAATGAAGAATATCTCCTTTTTGCATAACAATCTTTCAGATTTTTATTGATATATGGTTACAAGTCAAAAACATTAAAGCCCACACAGGCTGCACTACTAGGTAATAAGAAATAATTTTATAAAACTGTGCACTGAACTTCCTTGCTAGTGCTATTTGATAAAATCCAATCTTCTCCAAAGAATACACCCTAAAAGTTTAAAAATAGTCACTCTAAACCTTAGAAGCATATGCACTAAAATCACAGATTCCCATGCTTAGATGGCTCAACACATACCCAGATGGCCTAGCCACAAAAGAGATATGGCTAAAACCTGAAATAAACGATGCTGAAATACTACCTCCTGGTCTTAATATTATTAGGTTCAAAAGAACAAATAAAAAGCTGGTGGAACAGTAATATTCCAAAATATGCTCACAGTAACTCCCTATACAGGCACAATCCAATAATCTGAAAAAGCAAAAATCCTAATCTCATTTCTAAAACTTAATTTATAGGTAAGAACATATGCATTGCTGTTCTATATTTCCTTCTAGGACAAAACTTTCAGTACTTAAAAACATACTGTCATAGATAGCAGATACAATAACAAATTAAATTATCCTCCCGGGTGATGTAAACATTGACTCACAGTATTTATCTGCAAATTCAGCTGTCAAACCATGAATTTCTTTGGATTCACTCAATTTATTAATACACCAACAAGATACGTCAAAAGTAACTCCTGGATTCTGGTTGTCAACCCATCTAATTTTACTTACTCAGATACCCTCACAGATACATTAAATGATCACCTACCAACTTATACCCATTAGAATATTACAATAACAAAGGAATATAAACTCAAAACTATCCGTAGTCTTTCCAGTATCTCCAAATAGTCTTTCATTGAAGCTCTTAAAGCAGTTAATTGGTCCATCCTAAAACTATCCCTTTAAATGAATCAGTTAAATACTTCAATGCAGCATGTCAAAATATTCTTAACATCTTAGTCCCACAGTGTACAAAATGAATTAAAACCAGCCATACCCCACAGCTCTCTAACCAAAGCAAACTCCTTATGAAAGACTGAGACAAAGCATGGACTGACTGGCAAAAGAATAAAAATGACAAAAATCTGCAACTAGTCATGTAGCAATGAAGTCAAAAAACAAGTTAATAGAGATAAAAAGTGTTACTATACTCGCCTACAAATTAGCTATAAAAACAACCATAAAACATTCTGGTACTCCATATCTTCTCATCAATCCGGGTACAAAAAAAGGATTCCACCTCATATCTAGACATTCCCACTCTTCAAACAGTTCCCTATTTCAATACATACTTCATAGAATGCATAGCCAACTTAGCCTCAGACTCACCTAACACAACCCCTTCTACCCAGCTAACGTCCTGTAACTTAGATCCTAGCATACCTCTTTCACAAAACTCACCTAACTGCAACCTCTCCAATACAAACACAGTTACCTCCATCCACTTTCTCTTTTAACCAGTTTCTATAACTCTCATAGAAAAGCTTTTAAATAAACTAAAACCTTGTTCCTCCTCACCCAACAACATTCCCCCTGGAATACCTAAATCTAGCTGCAGATGCAATAGCATACCCATTCTTACTAATAGATCAATTGCAAAATTGTGTGCCCCTAACTTATGGAAAATGACACATATTATCCATTTACATAAAGTGGATAATTTCACTGAAATTACAAATTTCCATCCCATAGCTATCCTGTCTCCCCTCTCTAAGATCCTTGAAAGAGGTATATATCAATATTTTTTCCACAAGCTCTTACAAAATAAGCTAATCTCCTCTTTCAACTTTCTACCCTGGGTGTATCATCTCCATCTGTTCATTGGTTCTCCACTTACCTTGTTGACAGGCAACAAGCTGTACAATAGCAAGAGACCATCTTGGCATACCATTCAGCTTCCACAGGAGTCCCTCAAGGATCCATCTTTGGCCCTCTACTAGTCAATATTTTTATGAATAATCTACATTCATCTTCTTGTGAAGGCACCCTGATTTAACATGCCGATGACTCTACCATCATCTGCTCTTTAAACACCTTAACTTACCAGCATGAAATCATTCAACAACCTGTCATCTCCATTGAAACATGGCTTTCAAAAGCCCAACTCTTACTCAATCCCCCAAAAAACAAACTCCTCCTCTTTACCCCCAAAATTCACATCCTAAATCTTTCAAAATCATTTTGGCAAATGGCAATAAAATTGAATTAGTTCACTGATGCAAACTATTAAGAGTCATAACACATGATAATCTTAAATGTGACCTCCACATCCAAAGCAATATCAAGAAAACCCATCAAAAACTTGGCATGCTGTTTTCTGAGCCCACCCACAAAAATTGTTCTTGCCAAATCCTAACTTCTGCCCTATATGGAGCCCAAGCTCTAACCAATTTACAATCATCCATAAAAAAAACAAGCTCAAAAGCTTCTACAACAAAATTGCCAAGTTTTCTACTAACTTAACCTCCTGGATATTCCCTTCCACTTCTCCTATATTCAGCTTATAAAAATACATAAAATCATACACAAGCCACTAGTCTACCAATCTTTTACCCGTTTAATCAATATATATTTCTCTAAAATAACTCAGATCAGAAGACAACTTCTTATCATAAATAGACCAAATAAATCCCATAGGCAAAGCCTTTACTTGTACTCTGTAGCAAAAAAAAAAAAGAAGAATGGAACTCTCCACTTTACAAAATCAATGACCTGCTCCCGTGCCTGTCCTGGCTGAACTTATTCACTATACTTCACTACCCCCCCTTCAACCTAAGTCACACCTGACACCTCACAACCCTCTCCAACTTCTTACTGCACTCCTTTCTTTTGTTTTTCCTAGCACCTTACCATATCCACTTTCTCTCTGCAGATCTTTCCTCTTTCCTCCCTACTTTCTCTTTCCTTCCTACTCCTCTAAGCTAAGACACCATACCCTGCATTTTACTATAATCCCACTTTCTCTCCATCCTTACTTCGTTCTATAAGCCTAACACGAACACTCAGTCTCATCTGAAGACATCAATCAATTTCCTTTCGCTGTCTCTAATCATGTGATCTCTAATTTGTCTTTTAAATGCCTTATTTGAATTGCCCAGGTCTCATTTATCGCATGCCAATTTATGTAACAAATAATATGACTAATACGTTTTTCCTCACGTATTTTCTCCAACTCATGCTGTTGCTTTTCATTGCACTCTACAATTAAACATGCAGTCTATGTTTTTCTCATTACGATGTTTTTTTATTCCTGTGCTCTGTAGTGTTATATGATACCTTGTGGTTTAAAATATCTGTAATTGATTTTTGCTAGATTGTGATGATTTTCTCCCCAGCCCAGACCTCTGCTGAAAATGGGCACTTTTTGGTCCAGTCAGACTTTCCCAATAAAAGAAATGTCAAATAAATAAATAATTAAAATTGCCTCTGATAAAATGAAACATATATTCATTTATTCATTCATACAATTTGTTCACTAAGTATATAACAATTACATTACTTGCAGTAAGATAATATAAGAATAAACAATGCATATACATTAAAAGTCACAGCCATTTAAGACACAAAAAAGAATTAAGTATATTTGCATAAGAGTGAACAGTATAAGGCAATAATGCATTAAAACTCTGGATAGGAGAATACAATGCTACGCCAAGCAGAATTAAAGTCTTGATAGTATGATATATATATATATATACTGACAATAATTATTTACAGCATGAGTTCAGTCTGGAGAAGGTAAGCAAAACTAGATTAGCTTTCACCAGGGGCTCAAAGTCAAGTAACACAAACCAGATGCAATACAGATAAAGCATATACCTTTGGTGCTGAAGGGAAAATGTACCTACAGTTTAAAATGAAATAGAAAAGTAATCCTGTAACAAATAAGTTAATATTTCTAGCTGGCTCCATAATACTTTCTCCTTTGATGCTGAGAGTGTTGTCAGAAGAGTTATTTAAATATATATAAAAAAGGTGATCTGAACAAAAATATATCCATTCCCAAAGAGCTAAACTCCTGCAAAGAATTTAATGACTGTGGAATATGCTTGCTGTAATGCATATTTGTTGCTGTGACTGGAACACCAAATAATTATCAGCTTTTCAAGGAAAATAAAAACATTTTTATTTATTTATTTCATTCTTTCATTTATTGCTTGTCTATGTTTATGTATTATTTGTCGGTTTAATAAACTCCCAAGTCATGCCATTATTAAATTAGTGAGCGAGTGCTCGATACAATACACATGTTCCGATTAGCTCCTAGTAACTATTATGTTACTACCAAAAGATTTAACCCATTTCTGTAACATGAGTACATGTTCTAGTAACCTACGAAGAAATGTTGTACTCTCCAAACTTTTACCTCCACACTAATTTCCAATTTATAGCTGAATGATCTTTGGAGTTTCGTAAATCATGTCAGTAATCCCAGCTGCATCTGATATCCTGCAAGCTACCTTATTTTCTGATTGGCATCTCTTACCATCTTGCTTTGTATCTCCAGTATTAACAGCCTGATGCATGCATCTCTTCATAATAGTATAGTTTTAACTGTTTAAAAAATTCATCTCAACAAATTCTGACTAGTAGATATTGAGGAAATATTTCACCCCAGTCCAGGCACTGGGTAGGTTCCTTTACAGAATAGTGGCTGCTCAAATGATGCATACTTATTCCATATTCCTCTTGCATTTTTTCAAAATTTTAACACAGACTTCGATAGTAACCATATTGCAGATCTGTCTGTCCAAAATGTTTGACCATGTACAAAACAAATTACTTTTTCTAAACCCTCAAAGCATTAGAATATGCAATGATTTGTGTTATGAAGTTAAAGATGTAATTGTTTGCTCAGATGAGTGAATTACCTGTATTCCCACCTTCGCTAATAACCAGCCAGGATGGCAGATTGTGCATTCAGTCACCTGTGGTCTACAGTAAAATTCCAGCATTTACTGATTCAAATTAATAACTTTTTGTTTATTGCATATCATTATTATATAGTTTCTAAAATTGCATTTCAGTTTTTTAAATTTATATTTCATATTTTAATATGGACCCACATGATCCTCTACCAAATCAGGTAGAATAAATATAATTTAAAAATGTATAAACTGCACAAGATGTATACATTTTAATAATATTTAAAATAAAGTGCAGGACTCCATTCTAGATTTGAGATGTCCTATATGAGTAAAACTTAATTCTTTTAATAATGTAAATATAGATTAACTCATAATCATTGGCTGTGTAAATAAATAAAATGATGCCCATTCCCAGGAAGGTATAAGAAATTATTTATAATCCTATGTAGATTGTTCCATTCAACACATGGTTTCCTTCTGAGAACTTACAAAATTAATTGGTCACTCACTGTAATGTAATATAGTTCATTAAGACTCTTTATCTTATGTATCATCAAGTATGTTGTATTTTTTAACACTTGGATATGTATATGTTTATAATATAATTGTGTGTGTGTGTGGTTCTGATGCATTTCATCACACTCATCTTATTAGATCACAGCTCAAAGAAACAAATTAGAGAAATATGTAGGGAAAGCAGCAACAGGATACATGGTGGCAGTTATGTCAATCACTAAAACCTTTACTATATTTTGATTTGAAAATGCACAATGTGATGAATCATAATATATCACTACCTTTAATTGCAATTAAACTATGTATGAAATGAAGTGAAAAGCTTTCAACATTCCCCACATCACTGATTCTGTGCTACTCACACCAATTGCCACTATGTTATTATATCCCATTTATGCAAAGCAGTATTCACATTTCATGTTAATTTTTTTTTCTTTAACTGCTTATTTTATCTTTCTTGCACTTAAACTAAAAATAAATAATTATCATTTTTAAATGTTAACATTTCCTACTTTAAAAATTTTCATGTGTTCAGATAAATAATGATTTCAGCCGAGGAGTGTAGCTGACTCTGTAAACCTACCTTAGATTTGAGGTTGCCTCTTATCCTGTTATTACCTAATCAAAGTGGATCATTCCATAGTGGTACCATTAAAGTAGGATGATCATTCTAGCGGAGACTTGGACCATTCCATGGTGGTATCATTAATGTAGGATGATCCTTCTAGGGGAGACTTGGTTAATAAAAGTTTCCTGTGGTGATTTCAGCCAGTCTTTTTGGAGTTTTTGATGAATACTTGGTTAACACCGAGCTGACTTTTTTTTTTCAAAATGGAACAAGACGACCACTTTTATTCACATCCTTTTATAGTTGTACATGACTTGGTTTAGTTGAGATCTCAGATCTCAGATGTTGCTGAGAAGTAATTTTATTTAAGCAGTTTGCAAAAAAAAAAAAAAAAATCAGGAACATACTACAATGCTTACTAAATAAAATTATTCCATGAGAAGTCAGGGTTTTATCACAAAACGTTATCGCAGAATTCTAGTTACTGGTAAAATTAAACTGATTCAGAACTTCTGAGGCAATGAAGCACTGGTCACCCAGGTGCAGAAAAGTTTTCTTATCACATGATCAAACATGTATTACTTCTTATTTCACACAGTACTTTTGCCTTCTGCTTGTCACATGAAAAGAACATATATTATGACACTTGACTTAGGAGGGAATTTCCCATCATTTATTCCTATAAAATAACTTAACAAGAAGCTCATCTCATTTTTCAGGGCCTACAAATACCTGTAGTAATGGCTGATGATGAATCAGTACTATAAGAACATTTGACATTCTCTCACCCCAAGCCAAAATCTTAGAGAAATGTATCCATAAGCAGTTCCTAGACCACCTGACTACAAACAACCTCTTATCTAGTTCACAGCATGGCTTCCATCCAAAACACAGTACCTCTCCTCCACAGCCCTCATAAGTTTCACTAACTACATCAACCTCATCAAAAACAATAGGCAACTACTCTCTACTATATTCCTTGATATGTCCAAACTTTGATACAGTATCCCATCAACTACTACTCAACACTCTTGTCTTCTTCAACCTCAATGCTACAGCTCTCAAATGGTTCTTTAGCTGCTTTACAAATTGAAAACAGGCAACTAAATGGGATAATAAACTCTCTGCACTCTTCCCAGTCTCCGTTGGTGTTCCTCAGGGCTCCATCCTTGGCCCTCTCCTTTTTATTATATTCTCAAATAGCTTAACCGCTGCCACTAAATCTGCTTATATCATTCAATATGCTGACGATGCGACTCTTATTTGCAATGCTCCCATACCATAGGAACTCCAAGATAAACTGCAAAAGTCATTTCTAGATATTGAAAATTACCTACATGGACTTCAACTCATCCTAAACCCAAACAAAACAAAATTAATGATCTTCTCCAACAGGAAATCCAAAGCAAAACCACCTCCTCTCTCCATCTTCTCCACTAATGGCACTATAATAGAACCAGTTAACCAAACAAATTGTAGAAGGAGTTATTACTGGGCACTTTGGTGTCACAATAGACAACAACCTAACATTCATTAAACACATATCATTCATAATTAAGAACGTTCACAACAAACTTGGTGCACTATATAGGGCCAAACTTTACCTTACTCAAAATTCTAGACTAGCCACAGCCACATCCCACCTCCTATCTACTCTCCTCTACTGTTGTCAACTTTTCATTAACCTGCACATGTCTGATTTACATCAACTTGATTCCTGCTATAACAAAATACCTGCTAATATACCCAACAGGGCCAATCATTGTCTTGCTCTTTAAAAACTACACTGGCTTGAATTTCTCAATCTGTTATCACTCAATCGGCTCACCAGTGCGCACTCCATTATCTGCAAACCTGAAAACTGTCCTGCACTCTCCAACCTAAGGCAACTAAATACCAACCCCAGGACCCTTATATCATCTGATAAATTTATACTCAAGGTAACAGAGTCCCATAATTACTTTGGTGACTCTCTCTTTTCCTTCAAAGTAGCCAAACAATGGAACCTATTACCCCAGAATATCCTAAAAAACAGATAGACATAGCTTCAAACAATTCCTAAAGGAATACCTTACTCAACAATGGCTATGCCCCTGTAATACTACTGGGTAGTTTCTCAGGCCATTAAATGTTTCTTTTCTATCTTGTCCTTGTCTTACTTCTACCAAATGAAAATACCACAATGGTTTAATTTAGTTATATATCTAATGAGTTTCATATTACTGTCTTTAATTTCTCCAAGTCATTTGGGTTTCTAATACCATGATGGGAATGGACCCCATTCCTAAGTCAAAGTACGATTAAAGTTCATGAAATTAGTACTGCTTCACTCTTTGATGTCAGCCAAAAGTGCTCTTCGCAGAACCTGCAAAGTGCTCAGTAATGACTCCTTCTGCAATTTGTATGGTGTTACATGAATTGGCAACATATCTAAATACAATTGTAAATTCTTTTTTATACGACCAGTTGCTTCTACTACTATTGGAACTATCTGGGTATCTTTCTTCCACATGGCTCTCATTTCTGCCTGCAGATCAAGGTATTCTAATACATTGTATCTCTCTGTACGCAAGACACTGCAATGACTGGGTGTGGTGATTTCAATGATCATGGCTACTTTTGTTTTCTTTTCTTGTACCACTATATCCATTTTTCTAGCGTCTGTCTTTTGAACTGTTGGTATTGGGTGATCCCATGTGATATAAACTTCATCATTTTCTATGATTCTTTGTGGCTCAAGTTTCCAGTGTTTTTCAACCACTTCAATACCATAATGTTTGCACAATCTCCAGTGTAACAGTCTCGCCACATTATTATGCCTTTCAGTATACAGTCCCTCTGCCATTAGTGCGTCGCAACCAGCAACAAGGTGTGTCACTGTTTCCAATTCGGTTTTACAAAACCTACATATGTCTGTTTCTCCGACATGTTCAATGAACTTTGTAAACCAACGTGTACGTAGCCCACTATCTTGGGCTGCCAATATTAACCTTTCATTTCTTGATGTGAATTCACCTCTCCTTAGCCATTCCTGCATTCATTCTTGATCAACATGAGACTCTTCCAGAAGTTTTCTATACTTGCAAATATATTTATGTTTTTTCCACATTTATTGTCTTCTCATCTGGTCCTTCACCTTATATTCTTTTTTTTTTGTTTTTTGGCACATTTAGTTGCAGCCTGGTTTTTATTTACTTCTGGTTTGATTTCCATTCCTGCTTGATGTCAATATGCTTCTGCTAAATTAAGCAGAGATGTCAACTTAGATTTTATTCTTCTCATGTTTCAAAACTTTCACTACATTTGGATCTTGTGAGGTCATTAGATATGTGTGGAGTTTCACAATTGCAAATCTATACATGAAATCAATTTCAAGGAGGCCCATTCCTCCTTTGGAACAGGGTATATATAATCTTGGTATACACTGACTTTTATAAATCATTTGGTGAGCATGAAGCATCCTTCTTGTTTTAATATCCAATCTATCCAACACTTTTTGGGACCAGTCAATCACTCCAAAGCTATAAGTTAGGACAGGAAGAGCAAATTGATTTATGGCTTGGATCTTGTTCCTAGATGTCAATGTTGTTTTCAGGATTAATTTAAGTCTTCTAAAGTACTCCTTACTGAGCTTTATTTGCATTTGTTCATGTTTTATTGGTGATCCTTCATCAATTCCCAAGTATTTATACACTACATCTTGATCAAGTTCTTTTATATCACATTCTTGTCCCAAACTGATGTTTTCCTGGTGCTGCAGTTTTCCTTTTTTAAAGGTTGCTTTTGCAAATGTATCAAGACCAAATGACATTCCAATATCATCTGAAAAAGTTTTGACAACCTGCAGCTGTGCTTTCAGTTCCTCAATTGATGAGCTATACAGCTGAATAACTAAATATAGCAGCTGATGTCCTAGATTATGCTATTTCCACATTAATCAACCACTCCATATCTGAATCCTATGTACCCATGCTATGGAAAATATCACACATCATTCCCCTCCACAAAGGTGGCCCCTCCACTGACCTCTCCAACTATCGCTCTATTGCCATCCTCTCCCACCTCTCCAAGATACTCAAAAAATGCATCAGCTCACAGGTCTCCAAATTCCTCCTTAACAATAACCTCCTCTCCAATACCCAGTATGATTTCAGACTACACCACAGCATGGCGACTGCTCTCCTCTCCTTCACCAACACTATCCTCCAGCACAAAAACAATGGCCTCCTCTCCTCTGCTGTATTTCTGGATCTATCTAAAGACTTTGACATTGTGTCACACAATCTACTACTCTGTGCTCTATCTGATCTCCCTTTCTCCACACCAGTAACAAACTGGTTCCACAGCTATCTACAAGGCCGCCAGCAATCAGTCATCTGGGACAACAGTCTATCCACTTGTCGCCCTGTTACTCTCGGGGCTCCCCAAGCCTCCATCCTTGGCTCCCTACTTTTGTCCCTTTTCACCAACAACCTGCACACGGCCACCAAACATGTCTCCCTCATACAGTATGTAGATGATTCCACCCTCATCTGTTCAGCCCAACTCTAACAAAACTCCAACAGATCACCCAAGAATCTTTCTCTTCAGTTGAAAGCTGGCTATCTAATGCCCGGCTTCTCCTCAATCCAAATAAAACCAAATGCCTCATCTTCCAATCCTCCAAATCTATGCCAAACACCCCACATTTCACTATTCAAGCCAAGGATAATACCTTGATTTCACCAACAGTCCACACAAAACTACTTGGTGTACAGATAGACAATAATCTCAAATTTGACACCCACATATTACTAACAATAAAAAAAGTTCACACAAAACTGTGTGCCTTATATAGAAGCTGCCAATACCTCAACAAACCAGCAAGAAACTCTATCACCAATTCCCAACTAATCTCCACCCTACTCTATGCATCACCAATACTTACAAATGTTAGACAGTCAGACCTACACAAACTCGAAGCCTGCTACAATAAAATCACAAAATTTGGCACTGGGGCCTCTTACTGCAGCCACCACTGTGTCTCCCTTAGAGACATTGACTGACTTGAACTCCCTCATCTCCTATACCAAACTCAACTCACCTTTGCTCATAAACTAATAAACCACCCTCTCCGAATAACCATTGCTCCATACAATTCTCCAACCCTACCACTCTTCCAGATCACTACGCTCCTGCAACAAAAATCTACTCCAGGTCACCAAAGCCAAAAACTCAGCAGGTGAAGCACTATTTTCCTGCCCTATATCCATGTTCTGGAACAACCTTCCCACTACCATAACTACCCTTCCTTCCTGCAGTCTTTTCAAGACTGCACTTAAATCTCACCTAAGTTCCCACTGGCTTTGTCCTTGTCCAAACCCTGACTAATAACCCCTCCTTCAACCCTTCTCTCCTTTCCCAGATTTAGATAGAGTGTCCCCTCTATCACTATACAACTGAACTGAAGGTCACTCACTGCTTGTTAATCCTTACAGGATTTAGTTATCATTTAGTCTGTTATTATTGTTATCTAGTTACTGTTTAGATAATTTGTAGCTCTGAGTTTTACTTCTTATTTCTCAGTGTTTGTAATTAGAGCTTACTACTCAATTGTACCGAATTTGATCCTGTATTTCTCCATGCCATGATCACCTCTACTGTATACATACCTTGATTGTTACTGTTTACCATCTACCATGTTATTCTGTGGAGCTTTTCTCCCCGGGCCTTCGCTGAAAAAGGACCTGTGTCCATTCGGAATTTCCCGTTAAACAAATGTAATAAATAAATAATAAATAAATAAAGATGAGAAGTCATTAGACTTTATTGTTTTCTGGAAGCCAAATTGCATCCATGGCCTAAGGTGTTAACTAAACAGCTTAATGGATTAATGGCAAGGCAGAATAGCAATGGTGACAGAGGGTCACCCTAGAATATCCCCCTTTGGATTTTTATCCCTGGGATAATAATCTGTCCTTTATCATGGCTTAATTGCACTTCATATGCTTTGTAACAAGATCCCAATCTACATTAGGCAGAGCTCCTCGCTAACACTCTTCAAAAGAAACCTTGACGAGTGGATGGGAAACAGAAAGTTTACCTCGGGGATCACTTCAGTGGCTCTGCTGGACAGAGGCACAGGGAACTAATCTAAGGGGGCGGCGAAATCCAACACATTCTGGCTAGGCTTATAAATGCCTTTGGGCAGATAGCCTTGTACCAACCTATGAACCTATAATGTAGTCAATCAGTGTAGGGTGTATCTAATACATTTTTAAGCACTCTTTTATCCATGAATGTGGGATGCTATCAAATGCTTTTTTTTGTAGTCAATCCATGCCATTCTTAGATGCTTCCCCTTCTAATAGTTCTCCACTATAACTTTGTTTAACAACAAATGATCCTTTGTTCCATATGACTTTCTTTTATTGCCCTTTTGTTCTATTGCCATAATTGAGTTTTCTTCTAAATGGCTATAAACTCTGTCAGTGTCAATTCTCATGTATAGTTTATACGTTGTTGGAAAACAAGTTATTGGTCTATCATTTTTTGGGTAGTTTGCAGGTTCACTCAAGTAAGAGCATTGCTGTTCTTGTTGTTAGCCAATGTGTTGTGTGTTCAGGGTGCGCATATAAATAGTTCTCACTTATGGCTAAATCCTCATGCAAAGAAGTTAATACTTTAAGCCAAAAGTTAGGTACTGCATCTGGACCTGGGGTTTTCCAGTTAGAGGCTTTTCTCAACTTTTTTCAATCTCTCTGGCTGTTATTTCATCCTATTTCATATCCTGTACATTTAAACTTCTTATTCTTTCTTTTACTTCTTCTATCCATTTGGCAATTGTGTTATGTTCCACAGAATCTTCATAGATACTTCTCCAAAATGTATCTACTTCCTCTTTTTTTTGGCGGTCTTTCAATTCATTTTACCTTATTTCCCAATTCTCTATAAAACTTTTTTGGGGTCATCAATAAATTGCTTATTTTGTGCTTTTTCCTTATATTTATCTTCATATCTTCTAAGTCTTTATGCCTGTTTTGACATTTTTAGTTTATCTCCAATAGTGCATAATAGATCCTGGTCTGTTCTAATACTGCACACTGGTTTTATCACATCTATCTTTCTTAGTATTTTTGTTGATCTATTCCCTCTTCAATAATCTTCTAACAATGACACTTCTTGCCTTAGTTGCTTTATAGTTTTCTCTATTCAATATTTCCATGATGGTATTCGCTTTCGCCCCTCTTTTCCCTTGCTACCCTGTGTTCCTGTGGTAGAACTTTATCAGTTATTAATTTAGCAGCACAGTAATATATTCTGTTTACTTCTGTTATATCACATGGATCTCAAGGGACAGTCCTAATTACTGTGTTCATTTGTTTTATCAAGCTTCTGACTTTTGGGGTTTTATTAACCTTCTGCAGTCTGTTTGTCTCATTGATCTT
Source organism: Protopterus annectens (assembly GCF_019279795.1). Taxonomy (NCBI): domain Eukaryota; kingdom Metazoa; phylum Chordata; order Ceratodontiformes; family Protopteridae; genus Protopterus; species Protopterus annectens. Next base: position 1,229,884,144 of record NC_056745.1, read on the forward strand.
GATATATCTGTATTTGTCTATTAAATCAAGCAACTCTTCTCTTAGCTCATTTTCTTCCATACTGAGGGCACATCCCTTGATTTCCGTTTCCTGCGGGGATTCTATAGAAAGTTCTATAGCATCTTCCCGTGGCACATTCTTTTCAGTTTCATCCTGTGTCATCTGTTGCTCTGTCATATGGGAACTCACTGGCTTATCATAGGTTCATAGGTTCATACTAGGCTATCTGCCCTAGGGCATTTATAAGCCTAGCCAGAGTGTGTTTGGCTTTCGCCACCCATTTTAAATTAATTTTGTTATGCCTTTTTTTGAGGTTAGTATACTGTGCCTCTCTCTAACAGTGACACAGAAGTGATAGCCGGGGTAAACCTACGATCTCCCATCCACTCATCAAGATTCCTCTTGAAGAGAGTCAATGTGGGACTCTGCCTAACCTGGACTGGGATTTTATTCCAGAGTGAAGGGAGCCTCTGGGTTATGAATCTGTCCCTCCAGCATGTCTTATTTATTTCAGTGCCGAGGTTCAAGTCTCTTGAGCACGTAGCTCGATGGGATTTGGATTTTCTGAGGTGCAGCATGTCCATTAATTTCGGGTTGGACATGGCTTTATACGTCAGGCACAGATCGCCTCTGAGCAGGTGGTATGCCACTGAGTAGAGCTGGAGTTTCTTTAACCGGGCAGCATATGGCATCTGTTTGAGCCCTTTGATCCTCTTGGTGAGGTACTTTTGGGGTCTTTCCAGTTGCTGCAGGTGTCTGGTAAGGTACATCCCAAAAGGGGAATTGTACTCAATTATGGGCCTGATGAGGGATGAGTAAAGAGGCACGATGACCTCCCCTGATCTAGATGTGAATCCCTTCATGATTAGGGCTATATAAAATGTTTTTCTAACCACTTTGGCCACGTGGTTGTCAAATGAGAGATTGCTATCAACTTGGGTCCCCAGGTCCCTAATGACTTCTTCTGTACTTAATGGATTACCACCTATGTGGTAATTTGTGGGCACTTTGTTTTTGCCAAAGGGGATGACTATACACTTTTTGGTGTTTAGCTTGAGGCCATGGCTCTGGCACCAGTTGTCGGTTTCTATGAGGCCCTTTTGGAGGATGCTTGTGTCGGCTGGAGAGTTGATTATGGCGCCCAGTTTGCAGTCATCTGTGAACTTGGTCAGCCACAGTCCTAGTGTGTTGGCCTGTACCGCCGAGAAATATATACCGAACAAGAGAGGTCCCGGGACTGAGCCTTGTGGGACGCCACTTGTAACTGGTTTGGAGTCTGACATGGTTCCAGCAATTCTAACCATGTGGGTTCTGTCCTTGAGCCAGTTTGCAACCCATCTAGTGACATAGGGGTTTATATTTAAGCTGGTGAGCTTATCTATAATGCCTGAGTGGGGTATTGTATCGAAGGGTTTTGCGAGGTCCAGGTAGGCTGTATGGACCACCTTCCCCTCGTCAATGGCCTTGGTGACTGTTTCAAAGAAATCGACCAGGTTTAAGAGGCAGGATCTGCCCTTAACAAAGCCAAACTGGGTAGGATCCAGTGTCTGTAAGTCCCCAATATCTTTATTTATGAGGTCCATGATGATCCTTTCCATAGCTTTGCAGACCAAGCTAGTCAGGCTTATGGGGCGATAGTTTCCAGGATCCGTTGAGGCACCACCTTTGTGGAGAGGGACCACTGTTGCTGTACGTCACTCTTTGGGTACATATCCTGTAGTAAGGCTAAGACTGAACAGTAGTTTTATGTTTGGGTTTAGCTCTTCTTAGAGTTCATGTAGGACGCAGCCAGGGACACCATCTGGTCTCATTGATGCTGTGTTTTTTGCTTAAAGAGGGCGGCTCTTACCTGAGCATCTGAGATGTCAGGGGGGCAGCACTCTGTTGGGATAGATATTTGCCCTTTTGGTGGGAGGGGAGAAGTTTGCACTGAACCTGTCAGCTAGGATGTTGGCAATGTCTGTGGGCTCGGTGTATTTTTTGTCATTTTGGACTAATTCTGAGCATATCTGGGAATTCCCACCCAGGTTCCTAACATAACTAAAGAAAGCCTTGTGATTATCCTTAGTGTCCTGTGCAATCTTTCTCTCGAAGCTGGCCTTAGACGATTTTTATGAGTGCCCGTAGTTTTTTGCTAATACTGATCAGAGATGCCTTCCCTTTTTGAGATTTTGCTCTATTATGTAGTAGCTTCCTCCTTCTATTGTATAGTTTGTTTATGGCTGGGGTCCACCAGACAGGACGTCTGCCTTTGGAGGATTGGGTCTTGGTTTTATTTGGGATTGCATGATCCATGCATTCCTGAAGGTGTTCATAGAATGCGTTTATAAAGGATTCTGCGGTCTGGGCCGTATTTTCCACAGGCCCGGGGGCTTTGAAGGTTTTTGCCTCGATTTTGAGGCGTGTGAAATTTGCTTTAGAGAAGTTTTTCACTGTGGTTTTCTGGGCAGGGGGTGGGGTCGGGATGTGAATATCCAGTGAGATTAGTTTATGGTCTGATCTTACCAGTGAGGGATACACTTCTGGTCTGGAGCATAGTGTCCTCATGTTGGTGATGATTAGGTCCATATGTTTTCCCCTCTTGTGGGAGTGGTAACAAGTTGTTCCATAGCATTTGAGTTTATAAATTCTAGGAACCTTTGGGCTAGGGTGTTGGAGCTAGAGTAATGCTCCCAGTCTATGTTTGGGTAGTTGAAGTCGCCCAATATAATGGTGTTTGGAGAGACCTTCATATTTTCCAGTATTCTCAGGAAGGCCGAGTGGGGTTTCTGTGTTTGGGAGGGTGGTCTGTAACAGGCTATAAACTGGAAGGCAGTTTTACCCACAGTTAGTTGCACATGGATAGTCTCTGATGCTTTGTGCTGTGCCACCAACCTGGAGGTGTGGGTATCTTTGACGAATATTGATACTCCCCTCCTTTTGTGGTTCGGTCCAAGTTTTGGGGCCGAAAAGCATGGTATGAGGTATAACCTGGTAGTGCTGGGGTGCTCTCGGGAGCCTTGAACCAGGTTTCTGTTACTGCACAGATATCGATGTTCTCCATGCTAAGGAGAGTTTTGAGTGCGTGCATCTTGAGGTTTAGACTTCTGGCGTTGAGTAGCATTACTCTTAGTTTCTTATCCCTTGTGATACCTATGGAGGTGGGTTTGTCTTTTGAGCCTTGCCTAAAAAAGGGACTATGGGGGTAGCAAGAGCCTTTGCCAATATCCGAAAGCCCAGGGGTGACAGGTGCAAGCCGTCCCTAGCGAAGCATCGTGGCGTGTCAAGCATGTCATCCCAGGCTGACAGGCATTGGATCCCTTTTGAATGACACCAACACTTAAGCCAATTGTTGAAATTGATCATCTTGTCTTCATATTGTGGCACCATTCTTGGCGAGGGTAAGATGCTACTCAAGGTCAGGGTCATACCGGCCTGGGCTACATGCTCAGAGAGCTCCTCTATGTCTCTTTTCATGTAGTCCAGGGAGGTACGTCTCAGGTCATTCACACCAGCATGGACAATGACTGAGTCATATTTGTACTTGCCTTGGAGTGACCTGAGTGCTTGTGTTATGTGGCGGATCCTAGCGCCTGACAGGCAGCTCACCGTGACCTTCTCCTTGTTCAGCCTGGTGAGCAGGACGTCAGTGCGCCTGACGATAGAGTCACCTATTACAAGTGTATCAGGTGTGTTGTTTAGCCTTAAGGTCTGTGGACGGTTCGGCACACTGGCTTTGTGAGCTATGTGTTGCACGTGTTTTGTTTTGGGGTAGCGGTTGCTTGGGTGTCTGCTTTGGAGGTCTCTGCTGCTTAGGCAGATTTTTCTTTAAAGCCTCCGAGTATGTTTTTGTGTGTTTATGTGTTTGGTCTGTTGTCGTGGTAGGTCTATGTGAGACTGGAATTGTAGTGAGTGTGGTTTCCTTCTCCTCCTGACTGGTTACGCCAGTACTGAGTTGAGAGAGCTTAGCATCCAGTTTGGCTATATGGTTGCATCTCTCACATGTGTTGGAATTTGTTGGGAGGAGGAGAGGGTTGTCTGTGTACATGAGGCAGTTGTAACATTGCCTCAAGATTCCCAGATTCACCAGCTGGACCGGAGAGGAGATTGACAACTGACCTTTGGACATGCTAGAATAGTATTGGGAATTCCTTTATAATTGAAAAAAAGGGCCAATGGGGAACAAGGTACTCAAGGGGAGTTTGTGAGGGTGTAGTGCTTTTAATTTTTTAGAGATGACTTATATAATTGCTTTAGTGAGCAAGTGCCAGGTAACTTAAATGCAATGTGCTACAGGTAACTTAAATGGAAAAACGACAAACAGTAACTTTCTTTCAAGTAAAACAAGAAAATAAGTACAGTAAGCAATGCAGATATCACTAGGGATCCACAGAAGTGCTAAAAGGCCGCGTTTTAGGTGGAATTAGCATTTCAGGGAAATAAACAAACAACAAGCATACAAACAAAGCTAGATTCTGCAGGCCTGGATCTAGTCTATGCTACAGCAAACAAGGTGTACCAATTTCAGTAAGAAACAGTTAGAATATGCAGGCACTATAAGCCTTTAACCAGAAATTCCCTGCTCACAAGGGCAGAGTCCAGCCTCTCTTCCCACAAGAGTGCAGACCGCAATCCTTCTTAACGTAAAATAACTGGCCTGAAGCCCAAGTGCTTAAACCAGAACTAATACACTTTTAGAATAACAGACACTGAGCTCTCAATCAGCAGTTCCCAACTTAGAAGGATGTAAGCTACCTGTCCTGCCACCACAGTGCAGGCCACAAACCTTTCTAATGTAAAACAACTGGTCTGAAGCCCAAGTGCTTAATCCAAAAGACTTAGAAATGATAGCTACACTTTAATCAAGTTACTACCAGCAGTAATAAATACAACTGAATACTTTAAAGAATGCCTGGATTAGTGCTCAAGTTATACAAACAAAGCTAGATTCAGCAGGCCTGGATCTAGTCTATGCTACAGCAAACAAGGTGTACCAATTTCAGTAAGAAGCAGTTCAAATATGCAGGCACTATAAGCCTTTAACCAGAAATTCCAAGCTCAGAAGGACAGAGTCCAGCCTCTCCTCCCACAAGAGTGCAGAACACGAACCCTCTTAATGTAAAATAACTGGCCTCTAGCCCAAGTGCTTAAACCAGAATTAATACACTTTTAGAATAAGAGACACTGAGCCCTCAATCAGCAGTTCCCAACTTAGAAGGATGTAAGCTACCTGTTCTGCCACTACAGTGCAGACCACAAACCTTCTTAATGTAAAACTGGTCTGAAGCCCAGGTGCTTAAACTAAAAGGCTTAGAATGATTTACACCAAGCAGTAACAAATACAATTGAGTACTTTTAAGATGATGCAAAAGCAAAATAAAGTAGGAAAAAACACAAATACAGTAAAAGCAGATACATTTTTTTTTATTTTTTATTTTTTTTTTTTGTGGAAAGAGAGAAAGGAGTAGCAGAAACTAAGCTGATTGGCCTTCTGAAATGCTCTCCCTGTACTGGGTAGAATGAGGTAATGACACTAGACTGGGAGGAGGGTCCCAGATCAAATTTACACTAGGGGCGGGCAACTGCAAAGCCACCAACTATAAAAACACTATACCAACAGGGAGAGAGGGTGGGAAACAAACTGCAGAAATGTTACTCACAGCTGAAAAGCAGCAGTGAGCCTTTAAATGAAAGTTTTAAACAGCTAAAGGAGCCACTAGAAAAAAGAGTTTAACTGCAACAAGTTATCATAAACAAACAACCCAACAGATGCTTAATAAGAGTGGACAATTTCCAGTTAATACCTCACACACAGTGAAACTAGCTAGAAAAAATACACAGTACACAAAGTGCTATAAACAACAAAGAAATAAAGAACAAAATAAACAAAAAACAGGATACTTAATGTTATATATTATAGCTCGAGTTTGCTGAGTGTCCTTCCTTCGATTAGCTCACTGTAAAATGGCAGAACACTCACAACTGTGTCAGAGTTTCCACAGTTCCTTGTTCCTTTCCTTGCTGTCTAGCATCAAGTGAACATTTATACTGGCTTCCTGTGGAAGGCTCCAAAATATCTTGATATGGCACCTTACCAGTTGCTTCCTGTTCCACTGGTTTCCCCTTAATTTGGATATCCATTGCTCTATCCTGTTGTGGTGCTTTCTGTATTCGATTTACTACACTGAATCCTTCTCTTTGCAGCTGTTCCATTACCTCAGTTTCTATTTCTTTGACTTCTCCATTACACATCTCTTTTTCTACTTTTCCTCTTAGTCTTCTTATTTTTTGTATTGTAAAGTTTTCCATATCCGGATTCCTTTCCCTATATTTTTCTTCAAATATCTTTGGCGCTGCTCTTTTTGTATTGGTTAATTTTGCTTTTTCCTTTGCATAAATATTACACCATATTAAATCTCTTTTTCTTTCCTCATGTCCATATTTTTTCTTCACATGTCTCTGATCTTCTTGCTTTTCTTATTTTGGGGACTCTGATGTAGTCTGTTTTAGACCTTCTACACTAAATCCTTCACTTTGCAGGCACTCCATAACTTCAACTTCTATTTCTTTAACTTCTGTTTTACTAATCATTTTCTCTACATTACATCTTTGTGCTATTAATCATTTTATTGTGAAATGTTCCATATATAAATGCCTTTGCCTGTATTTGTCTTCGAATATCTTTGAGACTGCCTTCACTATATTAGTTAACTTGGCTTTCATCTCTGCATAAATATTGCACCATATCAAATCTCTCTTTCTTTCCCATGTCCATATTTCTTTTTTATATTTTTCAAATATCTCTAGGTTTTCTGGTTTATATTTTCTCACTTCCTCAGATGCTTCTTTTTTCAAACAGATCAAAATTTCTTGATCTATGTACTGTTTTTCAAAAATCTGTTGTATTGTTGTTGTGTCTTTTGGCTTTTCCTGGTTAGGGGTCGCCACAGTGGAACTCCGGTCCGCTAATGATTGGTAGTTGATTTTTACATGCCGAGTTACCAGCCCTGACGCACAACCTTCAACGAAGGTATGCCCTTTCACGCATGTCTCCACGCAGAAGATGCTCTAGCTGAGAATCGAACCGGACAGCATCTTACTGTGAGGCGACAACGCTACCGCATCCCCATTAATGAATGCAAATTTGTATTTGAAGCTTCTGACAGTTTTTCTTGCGGAAGTATTTTTCTTTCCTCTAATTTTTCTCTCAATCATTTTGTATATCTTGTGTCTGGAAATTCTGGGCGTTTTATATAATAGTGACAATACATAATTTCTTTCTTATCCTCAATAGTCTACACTATCGTATTTATGGCTCTTCTTTGGCCAATCAATTTTTGTCATTTTCGTGGACTGCTACTTCCTTCTACAACAGGGGGGCCTGGCTCCACTCTAGGAATGTTTCCATATTTTGAGAATTCTACACTGTCATTTCTTCCAGTTCTGGCACCAGTGCGCCTACCAGGATTGGGCACTTTTTTTATCCTGGGACTTGTGCACCCAGCTTTCTTTTTTTATTTTTGATTTACTTCTATCCATGATATATCCTATTTATTTATTTTATTTATTTTATATTTGTTTACCGGGTTTGTCCGACTGGGCTACAAATGCCCATTTTCAGCTGAGGCCTGAGGAGAAAAGCTCCAACAGAAAACAGAAATTTTACATATTAAATACATATAGAAATACATTCATTCATCAGTACCACAGATTACTGCATTACAGTGCCACCCCTTACATTCATCAGTACCACACATTATTGCATTCCAGTGTCATACATTAAACTGTGGCAAATGAAATACATAGAAATACATTAATCAGAGGGATACATTCATAATTACATATTATATACATAATAGTGCAATAGTTACATAGCTGAAATATTTTACTAGTTATGTTTGTACAGTGATGTACCAATAGGAGAAGATAAAGTAGTAAGTTTGTTTATTGAAGGGAAGGAAGAGAGAAGATAAGTAGAAGGTTACAGGGGAGTGTTTACGGGGGATAATTACATTGGCAAGTCCATTTTTCATGAAGGTATTTTTTTGTAGCGGTTTTGAATTGATTGGGATGTTCAAGAGATCGTAAATATAGTGCTAGGCTATTCCAGGCCTTGGAAGGGTTAAAGCTATAGACTAGGTGACCCATTTTGGTCCTTGGTTTGTAGATTTTTAGTAGGCCTTGTTCAGAACTGTGGAGTAATCTAGTGGGTAGGTAATGAGAAATTAGAGATGAGATAGTTGGACAGAAAGAGGGTTTGTAGAGAATGGAATGAATAATCAGAAACTGATTATACTGAAGCAGGTTAGGTAATTCTCACCAATTTAGTTCTTTTAGTGAGAGACAGTGAAAGGATTTGTAAGAATTTTGGGCAGCAAATCTGGCAATCCTGTTATAAGTTGTTTCTAACTTGTTTAGTAGTCCAGTGTTGAGGTTAGTGATAATTTGGGAGCTATAAAGTAAAGTGGGTAAGAGGTAGGCATTTGCAAGGGATAGTTTTGCTGTTTTGGTAAGATATTTTTTGTTTCTATAGAGCAGACCTAGCTTGAGATGTGTTTTTCGGATACAATTATTGACGTGTAAATCAAAGGTTAGTCTATCATCAATAGTAACACCTAAAAGATTTGTACTGGTGTCCACCTGTATTTGAGTATTATTTTGTGACAGTATGGAGAAGGAAGACTTTATATGGTTAAGTTTTTAGGGAGAAAGAGTAGTAATTTGGTTTTCTTTGGATTAAGGATAAGTTGGTTTTCAGATAGCCAGTTTTCTACAGAGTTAAAGGAGGACTGTGTGTCTGATTTTAGTTGAGTTGGTGATTCAGCTATAGTGATAAGTGAAGAATCATCTGCATATTGTATCAGTGAGGATCCAGGAAAGGAAGAGTACAGAAGGTTGGTAAAGATGTTAAAAAGAAGGGGTCCAAGGATGGAGCCTTGTGGAACACACGTTTTAACAGGAAGAAGAATATAAATACAGTTTATATATCAATTTCACCTAGGTGAAATTTTGTGAAAAACAGGATCCACCTCGCGAAGGTACTCACCAAGACTTGAGGACGAATTCAATTTCAGCACTACTACTCCCCTTTGCTTGCTGACTTTTCATTCCTCTATCAGGACTGTCTGTAGTAAGGCTTGTAATGTTTTTCTGTTTTACATTCTCTTTTGTAAATTGTAATTGTTGGCACCTGTCAAACTTTTTTATATTTTGTTTGTAAATCTTTTTAAAAAAGGTTTTTGTAATCTTTTTTATACTATTGTTATGGAAATTTTCTCTCGGGAACTCCACTGAAAACGGGTTACTTGCCCAGTTGGACTCTGCCCGGTTAACAAATGTAAAATAAATAAATAAATAAATTTCACTTCGGGCCTAGCATTCCTTGGTGTCAATCCTTCATAAATGAACATAAAATATAACTTGCAAAATATCCACAGGTTTGCCTAGGATAAAGTGAGAAGAAGACAAAGCTATATCATTACTTTAGTCATAGTTATCTGTGTAGGCCATCTAAAGTGTTCTTTTTCCTGCTCTCTGGTTAGTTTTTGATATGTTTTTCAAATGTTAATCTACTGCCTGTCTTGACCAGTTTCTGCAAAACAAAAGTCTTAGTCCTAAAAACAATGGAAATGCATGACATTCAATAACTTTGTGAAAATAAATGAAAATATTTAATTAAATAGTAATTAAATTGAATCAGTTAAGCAAGGTAACCCAGTGTTATTATCAAGGTGCAAAGCACAAAAAGGAAGTACAGACATTTACAAATGTAAGTGGAAAATAAGCACCAGAAACCAGTTCATTTTCTTAAAAGGTTATATAGACATTTACATACAAAATTATGAAATAAGCTTAAGAAATCAGTTAAGTATATTTGCTTATCTGTCTATATATGTGTGTATATATATATATTCAATCCTGAAAACACATTTTCCAACTCAGTTGGCAAAATATGGAACAAGTTACCACAGGAACTTACATCCCTAACATCACTCTCCCAATTTCAAACTAAACTAAAATCCTTCCTAAATATCCATTGGCTATGCTCTTGTCATAACCCAGGTTAGCTCTCTTTTTTTTCCCATCATTATCTGACTCCTTAACAACCATTCTCTTTCTTCTCTTCTACACACTCTAACGAAGTATTTAATATTCTTTATCCTTTCTTTCTCTTTACCATCCTAGGTTTTTGATTTTACTCAAAAGTTAATACAACCTGTTTCAAAGTTATTGCATATGTTTTTTTCTCTCTATTTTTGTATATTGATGTATATCTTGACATTGTTTAGTAGTATGTAGTGGAGCTTTTCTCCCCGGGCCTCCACTGAAAATGGACATATATCCAGTTGGACTAGCCCGGTAAACAAATGTAAAATAAATAAAAAAAAAAAAAAAAAAAAAAAAATATATATATATATATATATATATATATATATATGGTTTCACTTCAGAATCCTGAAATATCACAGTCCTGAACTTCATAAAACTTCATAATCAGGAAGCCCAAAATCCTGAAAATTCTAAATCCTGAAAACTCAAAATCCTGAATCCCAAAAGACTCAGGATACATACACTGACTATAGAGAACAAAAAACAGATTACATTGCACCAAATATAAGCAGGGGGGCAAGCCCCACTGCACCCCCATGTGGTGGGCTGTGCCTCCCACACTCCCTGCTACTTAAATATATCAACTCCAAGACTGCACTTAACTACACTGTCATGAGTTATGTTGTAGTATAGCAAGTTAAAAGAGAATGTTGCTAAGGTTACAACAGGCAGTCATGAACACATGTAATGGCATGTTTGCCATTTTTTTCTGTAGAGTGCAGTCTTGGAGTTTATATATTTAATTAGCATGGGGTGTGAGGGGCTTTCCTCCCTGTCCATACTTGGTGAAAAGTGCTATCCTTTGTATGTGTTTCTGTGTGTCCTTGTACTGGAATATTGTCATTCTTTGTGTCCTGTATATTTTCAGTGTTTAGTGATTCAGGATTTTGAATTTTCAGGATTTTGGGTTCTGGATTTTGAAGTTCAGGATTGTGATATTTCAGGATTCTGAAGTGAAACCATATATATATATATATATATATATATATATATATATATATATAGACAGACACACACATATATATATATATATATATATATATATATATATATATATATATATATTATATATGGTTCCCCTTCATAATATCGAATTACTGAATCCTCGAAAGTCAGTAACTCGAAATTATAAAGTCGAACCAATAAAAATCCCGAAACCCACAAGCACGAAAACAAAAAACCCCGAACATACAGAACATATACACCACACAACACGCACACCATACAACCCACATAACATAAACTTTAAGCCCTACACTATATGCACGTAGGGGGGCAAGCCCCCCTGCAAGCCCCACCACCCTACTTATATATTCTAACTCCGAGATCGCACTAATAATAAAAAAAACACCACACTAACTGCTCGCACACACACAGACACATCACACATACATAGACACATCCAACACTCACGCTCATACTCCCACCTCCCTACCCTAACCCACATGCACAACTTACAAAACACACACATACACTCACTTACCTTCACTTCCACAAACATCCCAATTCATACACTTCCCGTCCCATAGCTGACATGCATAAGCACGAATTTGAGATATTTGAATACGCGCTTATGCAGATTCGTGCTTCTGCATTTTCGACTTTACAGTCTTGAGTTACTGAATTTCGAGCATTCAGTAATTCAGGATTGTAAAGGGGAACTATATATATATATATCTCTATATATATATATATATATATATATATATATATATATATACATATATATATATATATATATATATATATATATATATATCTATAATATATCTATATATATCTATATTTATACACACACACACACACACACACACACACACACACACACACACACATATATATATATATATATATATATATATATATATATACATACGGGTCTACCTCGACCCATCAAAGTTACGTTTCAACAAAATGCAAACAGGCGAACTGCTTTTCGCAAAAGTGCATTTTCCTGAAAATGCACTTTCGCAAAAAGGCAACTAAGCATACAGCAATGAGGGGTGTTGCTTAGATCGCGGCACAGCAGGGATAAGGGAATTTTCCCTTTTCCCCACGGTAGTGCGATCTCGGAGTGAGAATTTAAAAGTAGCAGGGGTGTGTGGGCTGCAGCACCTGCATAAATGTGGTTCATGTTGTGTGTGCTTTTTTTGAGGGGAGGTTCAGTTTATTTGTATTTCGCGAAAGTGCATTTTCGTGAAAATGCAGTTTCGCAAAAAAGAGTTCTTCTGTTTATGTTTCGTTGAAATGTAATTTCGATTGGTCAAATTAGACCCATATAAACATATATATATATATATATATATATATATATATATATATATATATATATATATATATATATATATATATATATATATATATATATATGGGTTACCTTTATTTTCCCGACAGACCACTTCCCCGACATCACCGACATTCAGAAACCTGACGTTACCAGCAGTGTTAGTAAATACCTGGCCATCCCGATGGACTAAACCACCCGAAAAAACTGACCCATTCCCTCCCACACACCCCTTACTAAATATACCAACTCTGAGAATGCACTGTCGTGTGGGTAACAGGCAAAGTTCAAGTAGATGGCCAAGTGTTTACTTACCATGTGGGCAACATCAGGTTTGGGAATGTGGGTCAAAAATGGGAGTTTGATAGAGTGGGTAAGCCATGTATACTAGGCAATCCAGTATGGTTACTAGTGTATACTAACTAGCTTTGCTTTCTTTTAGCCTCTTCTTTAAAAAGGTCAACTACAGTCTACCTAAAAATCCTTGTAGACATCTTTCAGACTACACCAACCATCAGTGTAATGTGTACACTCAGCCACCCAAAATGAATTGTAATTAGATAAACTAACTGTATCAACATATGCAAATATATATATATATATATATATACACGTAAGCATTTCTTGATTGCAGAACATTACTGTTGCAAATGAATACCGACTGCTAATATATCAATAGAGCTACCTTGTAATTTTGTTAGCTGCACACCTAGATGTAAATATAATTATCACAGTACCTTCTTGTTTTGTCAAATGTGTTTACCTTCTGGAGTTTTTCTCCCTGGGCCTCCATTGAAAATGGGTTCTTGACCCAGTTGGACTTTCCTGATCAACAAATTTCAAATAAATAAATAAATAAACAAATTAATTAATGAATTATAAATAAGAGAGGACACAAGGGTGAGAAAAAAGGATTTACTGTCACTGGAATATGTTTGCTGAAAGTATCTTCATTGACAATCTAGTATGGCTGTTTTGCCATTGCAGTGGGACCTTGGAGTTGATAAGGGTGGGGCTGTGCGTGTGCGTGTTGTGTGTGTGTGTGTGTGTGTGTGTGTGTGTGTGTGTGTGTGTGTGTGTGTGTGTGTGTGTGTGTGTGTTTAGTGTGATAAGCAAAGGAATGTTGTATGACTCCCAACAGATGGTACAGTAACTCTGCTCATGAACAGAAGAAGCTTCTATAGGATGTAACAGTAGATACTTAAAACAACATGTGACAGTGATACATTACTGGTTCCTAATATGTACTTGTTGTTTAGTTCACAATACCAAGGTGAGTCTTTTTGAAACCTACTAGAATAGCCAAATATTTATGAATGCACTTGAGTGTGTATCATCACCATGTGGCCAGCCCCTATGTCAGTGAGAAAGGCTAGACTCCTCCCTCAGGTTGTAGCACGTGGAAATTCTGCAGAGGTGAAGTTCCATGAAACTGATCATAAACAGAATTGACAGCTTCAGTGATCAGAATACACATGCAAATAAAGTACTGCAATAAAATCTGAAGTATTTAGGTAAAGTACATAGTTTAACAAAATTGTATTTAAAATAATGCTCTATTACAAGTGAAGAAGGAAAAAAATTATGTGTGTGCACATGTGTTATGACATAGCTTTAAAGGTAAATAGCCAGTAACTATTTGCACAAAGCAGCTGGATACCAATAACAGATGGGTGTCCTTTCCAACAAGGAAATCACAGTTAAATGTTAATTTCATATACGGAATACTGCTCATGCAGTGGAAGAGAATGGCTGAACTAAAATATTGTCCAAGACATGATTCACAATGATATGTGATAGGATGCTACATTCCTACAAAGTAATGTTCTCTCAGTGTTTACTGGTGTCTGTCACACAGCAGATCAGGGCAGACCAAGCACTATTTATTCATTGATTTAATTTCCTGGGCAATGGGCCAGCTTACTCACTGTAAGTGATATCATACAGAATGCCTTTAATATCCAGCCAAACAAAAGGACCAAGGAGTACCGGCAGACTGCAAATCCAAGATCAACAACAGCAGGCTCTACAAATCTGCAGTAAGAATATGCCAAACGAGAGGAAACAAGGAACCTGCCGGGACCAGATGTCCTTCCTGGGGGGCAAACAGTTTATGTCACAGTTATGTTTCTGTTTTTGCTTACAGACTGCAACATCTGGGATGCAGTGCTGATTCCAGTGATACCGAGATCAGAATTCAGTTATTAGGGAACTAAACAGCACAGACCCACACAGACTCAGAGAGAGCCAAAGAGACAGACAGACAGATACACACACACACACACACACACACACACACACACACACACACACACACACACACACACACGTGCATAGTCATCCATCCATTCCTATCATGTCTGAGAGGTGACCTATGTTATTAAGGTTGACAAAGGAAGCAGAAAAGATTCTACAAGAACTGATCAAAACACATGATAGCACACATGCCTTTTATTCTTTCTGTTACAAGACCTACAGGTCCAGCCAGGCAAAAAGAAGTATTATTTATAAGTTTACAAAGTGAGCTTCTATCCACATATAAAATAAACAAATGTGCAGAAACAATGAACTGTTACTGTATTTTAACTCATTATATCTAGCTGAATTCTGTGCAGAATTCAGGCATATTCCAAGCTTGGCACAATGTCAGTGAATCATGCTTAGTAGTTATCCATGCTAATATGTGCTAATAGAGCAGGAGTAAAGTATGCAATAACAGTTATCTGAAACAGAGTGAATTTTCCATGACAGGGTGCCCTCCTGAAGAGGAAGTTTTGCAGAAGTTAAATAATTATTAAGAGCTAAAAAGATGAGCCAAAAATATCTTCAGGAGACAAAAGAAAGAACCAAGCCCCAGCTAAAAAAATGTTGTATATTGTAACTGTTGTACTTCTTTAGGACTGCAGTCACAGCTTATTTTGATCACAACTGCTTGACCTTTCTTCTTAGTAGCATATTTGTATTCACTCACAGAGACACATAGACACACAAACCTTAGATTACCCCCATAGCCCTCACTATAAAGCACACAGAAAAGCTATATATTATATATGTGCGTATATGGTTCTGATGCATTTCATTGCACTCTACTTATTAAATTACAGCTAAAAGAATAAAAATTTAGATTAAAACAACTCAGATATTATCGATCCCTGTCTGGTTTAAAAGCCCGCATTTGTGCTCGTTTCCCACCTTTCCTGTAACTAGTCTAGTCCAGATACAGATTTGCTGTATCCAGGACTGTTTGTAAGATTCTGAGCCCCCCCAAGCCTTTCTGTGTTGGAGGGAAGCATTGTAGATTATCAGTGGGAGTGGTAAGCACTAGGTAGCCATTTTACCACAAGATCCAGGTACAGATTCTTAGTTTTAGCACTTGAATTTGCTTATTCGTGCTCAGCACTTGTTCAGAACTTGTTGTTAGCACTAAATAAGCTACAAAATACTACAGCACACAACCTTCCTCTTTACCTAGAGGAAAACAGTTTTTGTACTTACTTTCCTCACTTGCTTAGAGAAAAACAGCTCTTATACTCACTTTTCTCACTTGTCTAGAGGCAATTAGTTTTTTATTCAGGCATGTCCAATGGCCAGCGCCCAGTGTTCTCTCCTGTCTATCTGATGAATCTGGGCATTTTGGGGCAATGTAGCAATTGCCTCATGTACACAGACAACCCTCTCCTCCTACCACCCAACAGCACAACCTGTGAGAGATGCACTTATCTAGCCAAACTGGAGGTAAAGCTCTCTCCAACCAAGACTGAACTTGACAGTCAAGAGGAGAAGGTAAACACTTGCACCACACTACACTCATCACATAATCCCACTAAACCTACACCACCAAAATCCACACATAGAAACACAAAAACATTCATAGAGGCTTTCAATAATAATCTACTCAAGCAACAGAGACCTCCAAAGCAGAAACGCAAGCAACCTCCACCCCCCCAACACAACCCAAATGACACATAGCCCACAGACTCAGTGGGCCAATAAACCACAGCCCATAAGGCAAAACAACGTGCCCAACACACTAGTCATAGTTGTCTCTACAGTCAGGCACACTGATGTCCCACTCACCAGGCTAAACAAGGAGAAGGTTACTGTCAGCTGCCTGTCGGGTGCCAGGATCCACCACATAACCCACACACTCAGGTCACTCCACAACAAGTACTAATATGACTCTGTCACTGTCCATGTTGTTGTGAATGACCTGAGATGTAACTCCCTGGACTACATGAAAAGAGACATGGAAGAGCTCTCTGATCTTGTAGCCCAGGCAGGTATGACCCTAGCCCTGAGTAGCATCCTGCCATTGCCCAGAATGATACCACAGTACAAGGACAAAATGATTAACTTCAACAATTGGCTAAGCTTCTGGTGTCATTCTAAGGATATCCAGAATCTGTCTGCCTGGGATGACATGGTCGACAGACCATGATGCTTTGCCAGAGATGGCCTGCACCTGTCACCCCTGGGATTCCGGATACTGGCTAAGAGTCTTGCCGTCCCTATAGTGCCTTTTTTAGGCAAGGTTCAAATGACAAATTCACCACCATAACAGGAACAAGCAAGCAAAAACTGAGGGTAATGCTACTCAATGCTTGAAGTCTTAATCTCAAAATGCACTCACTCGAGGCACTCCTTAAAATGGAGAACATCAATATCAGTGCAGTGACTGAGACCTGGTTTAAGGCTCTAGAGAGCAACCCTGCATTACCAGGCTATAACTCATACCACACTTTCAGTCATCTAACCTGGAACAGAACACCAAAGGTGTAGGGATAGCCACCCATCCAGGCTAGTTGCACAGCATAATGCATCCAAGGTCATCCAAGTGCAACTAACTCTGGGCAAAACTGCAACCCAAATTGTAGCTTGCTACAGACCCCCACCATGTCTCTGGATTCCCACTCCTCTTTTCCTGATATACTGGAAAATATTAGGGTTCAACCAAACATCCTAATAATGGGCGATTTCAACTACTCCACCATTAACTGGGAAAACTACTCATGTACCAACTCCTTCACTCAATGCTTTCTGGAATTCATACATTCCAATGCCCTGGATCAACTTATCCACACCCCCACCAGGGACAACAATATCCTAGACCTAGTCATTACCAACATGAGTGACCGGTGCTCCACACCTGAAGTCAACTCCTTGTTGGTCAGATCTGACCATAAGCTAATCACTCTAGATAGCCACATCCCCCATCCACCCACCATTAAGGAAACCATGGTAAAAAATTCTCCAAAGCCAACTTCATGCTTCTTAAGACAGAAGTGGCAAACCTCATGACACCCATGCAGATGGACAATAACAGTTACGACTGCTGAATCCTACACAAATGCACTCTCTAAGCACTTACACGAGTGCATGGATTGTGCTATCCCAAACAGAACCAAGACGATATCCTCTAAAAAAAGGAAGCCAATCTGGTGGTCCCCTGCCATAAACAAACTCTGCAACAGAAAGAAGAAACTGTTGCAAAAGAGAGTAAAATCTCATGAGTGGAGGAGCTCCCTGGTCAGCCTCAGTAAGAAGCTGAGATTCCTTATAAGATCCTCCAAAGCTAGCTACAAAACAAAATTGCCACTGATTCTAAGGGCAACCACAAAGTATTCTATAGCTATGTCATGAATCTCAATGGCAACACCCACATCTGCTCTGAGTTACAGCACAATGGCATGAAAATTACAGAACCAACTGATATTGCCAACATCCTGGCATATAGGTTCAGTGCTAAGTTTACCCCATCTCTCCCCCTAAAGGGCCCATATCTATACAGGATGAGTCCCTGCAATCACATCTATGCAGGTAAAAGCTGCACTCTCTAAAACCAAAAGCACAGCATCCATGGGACTGAACAACATCCCAGGTTGCATTTTACATGAACTTCAGAATGAACTGGCTCTCCACCTAAGCACCATGTTCAATCATAGTCTTATGTCAGGCTTTGTGCCCACTGAATGGCGCACAGCAACAATTATCCCACTTTACAAAGGGGGAGCCACCACTGATCCTGGGAACTATCGCCCTATTAGCCTGACGAGCCTGGTCTGCAAGGGCATGGAACTCATAAACAAAGATGTTGGTAACCTCCAAACTCTGGACCCCACCCAGTTTGGGTTTTGAAAGGCAGATCATGCCATCATCTGAACCTGATCGACTTCTTTAAGGCAGTCACCAAAGCCATAGACGAGGGTAAGGTAGTTCACACAGCCTATCTTGGCCTTGCTGAGGCTTTCAACACATCTCACATTCTGTAATTATAGCTAAACTCACTAAACTAGGTATAAATCCCTACGTCACAAGATGGGTTGCCAAATGGCTCACTGACAGAACCCACACTGTAAAAGTTGCCGACTCCAAATCTGACTTCAAAGCTGGGACCTCTCCTGTTTGGTATCTACTTCTCTGAAGAACAGGCTAACACAGAAGGCCTCTGGCTAAAAGATGACTGCAAACTTGGAGCCATAGTCGAGGCCCTAAATGATGTGGACATCCTACAGAAGGGCCTCACTGAGACAGATGCCTGGTGTCAGAGGTATGGCCTCAAGCTCAATGCCAAAAAGTGCACTGTCATCCCCTTTGGTAAAATCTCTGTACCCATAAACTACCACATAAACGGCAGTCTACTTAATGCTGAATGTGGGATAAGAGACCTTGGGACCCAGGTGGACAGTAGTCTCTCCTTTGATAATCACATCGCCACAGTAGTCAGGAAATCCTTCTATGTGGCACACCTCATCACAAAAGGGTTCTCATCCAAGAAAAAAGAGGTCATTGTTCCCCTTTACTCAGCACTCAGACCCAGTAGAGAGTACAACACCCCTTTTGCTATGTACCTCACAAGACATCTGCAGCAGCTGGAAAGGCCACAGAAGTACACCACAAACAGGATTACTGGCATCAAACAGATGTCCTACACTGACCGTCTCAAAAAACTCCAGCTTCACTCTGTAGCATATCATCTACTCTGAGGAGATCTCTGCCTAACATATAAAGCTATGTTAAACCCAGAGCTGTTGAACATGCTACAACTAAAGAAATCCCAGGCCCTCCGAGCTACATGGTCTAGGGACCTAAACCTTGTCACCACAATGAACGAGACATGCTGGAGAGATAGATTCCTGTCTCAGAGACTTCCTATACTCTGGAACAAGCTACCCATCTATGTCAAGCAAAGTTCCTCATTAGCACTAGCATTAGCATTAGAAAAATCTTGATGAGTGGATAGGAAATAGGAAATACACCCTGGGATCACTTCTGTGGCTCTGCTCCACAGGGGCGCAGTTAAATTAACTTTCTTGGGTGGCATAAGCCAGGAAACCTTGTTGGCTAGGCTTACTTTGGGCCTTGGGCTAATAGCCTAGTACCTACCTATGAACCTATAAGAATGTATAGGGAAAGTAGCAGTAGGAGTAGGAGTTGCCCCTCCCCCCAACCTACCTGACTAATGGATGCTAGCTCTATCGGTAACCACACCCTTGCCCCTTACCTTAACCTACACCTTGAGTTAAAAAAAACAACTTTCATTAAGCCTACAACTCAGACACTCAGAGCCACAACGCATACATCTCACATGCACAACACTGCTTCTATCCCCTTGTTCATTCTAATATGGGTTAGCAGAACAGGAGTAAAGCATGCAATATTAGTTATCTGAAGACAGAGTGGATGTCTCATGACAGGGTGCCCACAAGGAGCGGTAGTTTTGCAAAAACTAAATAATTATGTGCTAAAAAGCTGAGCCACCAATTTTACTTATATTCAGATGAGAAAAGCAAGAACCAAGACACAGATAATAAAATGTTGTATTTTATAGCTGTTGTACTTCTCTGTGACTGGACCTACAGCTGAAGATAAAACAAATGCTTACTTTGGCCACAACTGCTTGTCATTGGTTGTAAGCAGCACTTCAGAACACACACACAAACACACACACACACACACACACACACACACACACACACACACACACACACACACACACACACACGCACACTCTTAAGTTGGGTCTATATTAAGTGATCGAAACCCCAGATTGTCGAACACGTAATGATCGTCCCCAATTGAGCGAAACGGCAGAATATCGAACACATAAACGGAAATCTCCGTAAGGGGATATTTCCATTTACTGCAATGTAGTACGGTCTCGGAGTTGGTATATTTAAATAGCGGGGGGGGGTGGGGGGTGCAGGGGGGCTTGCCCCCCTGCATAAAGCAGTTTAATGGTTTGTTTGTGTTTTTGTTATTTTTTTCAGGCCGTTCGACATTTTGCCGATTAGCTCTAGTGGGTCGATCATTACGTGCTCAACAATCTGAATTTTCGATCACGTAATATAGACCCCTTAAGTTGAGATTTCCAGACTTTAAACATATGTTTGTTTAAAGATGATCCTGTGAGCTTTAAAACATGGTACACACCTCATGTAACCCACATTTTTTAACTAAAGCTACCCCTCAGAAGAAGCTATTGATACTCAAAGTATTTGAAAAGGTTATGTTGTGTTTCCAATCACAATGCTTTATGTTTTCTCAAAAAACAGATGTTAAGATTCACCTCTCCAGCTTCACTGTTGTGGCGAATTTCTTGACATCACTTTATTACATGAATAAATGTTTTATAACAATAGATCATGTCATAATCCTCAATATTATGCCCAGCAAAATAAACTATAACTACCCAGTGATGTTTTAGAATCCAGAAGGAAATACAGATTAAACAGTATATTTATTTATTTACCAAGATGGTTAATTGGTGTAGTGAACTGATCCATTGTGTATCATATTTACCACAGACCAAAGGATATAAAACTTACATAACATGAATTAAGACAGTAAAGGAATAGTATGCACAATAAAGTAAGAAGTGATACAAGCTAATCTGAAATTAGTACATTCATAAACAGTCTGTTTCAGGCAGTAACAAGTGTGAAAACTGATAGAGGACATGTTATGCATGAATAGATAAACACATTCAAGACAGTTCATTGTCATGTAATATAAAAGTAGAGAAAAGACATGCAATATGCACACAATATAAGAATTATTTAAAAATTATAATAACTTCAGGGTTAATGTAGGTGATCCAATATGAAGAAGTTTACATTCTGTTTATGTAGTAGCACCATATACTTGGATTGCAGATACTGCAGCGTGACAGAAGGGGGGTGCTGCACATCTGACTGTGTCATTCTTTGGATGAAATATTAAAATGATGTCCCATCTGCCTGAGTTAGTGGTAGCTCAGATGTTTGTATGAAATCCCACAGCACATATTGAAAAGAATAGGGGTCCTTTATTTGTATTCTATTTACAACTTATTTACATAAATATTCTATATTTATATATTTATGTATATACATATTTACATCATCTTTTACAACAATCATAATGGAATAAAACCAGTATTGTTTTCTTTACTTGACCCTCAATCCTTTTCCCAGAATCACAATTTTATTCTATTTATTACTGTTGGAAAACCCATTTCCCATTAAACATAATCTCATTAAGTCTTTTATTTCAAATAACCCATGTAACATCAAGTATTTTTCTATTTTCAACTTATTTATTTTTTTATCATTCTTATAATATCATTAAGCTATCTTATCCATATTTTTAATTTTTTTTTTATATTTTCAAAAACATTTTCTTCACACAATTTCTTTCATAATTTTCTGACTCTTTTACTACTTTTACTCTGGAACAAGCTACCCATCTATGTCAAGCAAAGTTCTTCATTAGCACTCTTCAAAAAAATCTTGATGAGTGGATGGGAAATTGGAAATACACCCCGGGGATCACTTCTATGTCTCTGCTCAACAGTGTCACAGGAAAATAACTTTCTTGGGTGGCGTAAGCCATGGAACCTTGCTGGCTAGGCTTACATAGGCCCTTGGGCTGATAGCATAGTACCTGCCTATGAACCTATGAACCTATATCAGAAACACATGTTCTGCTGCTTCATCTGCCCATAATACAGATACATTCTCACATTGTTCTTCTTATAGTGCATATTATTTTTAACTGGAAGTTTACTTACACTTATCTCCATAAGAAATCCTGACATTGCACACAATTTTTACACAATGTCTTTCTTTCTTTAATATCTTTTTTTCTTTTTGTAAGTTTTCTCATGAGATAATACATATGATCAAGCCATTATCTTTTTATACCCTACACCCTTTCTTTCCTTTATTTCATCAATCTTTATCTTCCATATTTTCATTTTTTCTATATAATTCTGTATTTTATCACCATAATGTTCCTTGTTCTTTCTTTTATTAGATTTAACTTCTTCCCACATATCCTCATATTTATAATTAAATATTTTCCCACTAATTTCTCTTGATCTTTCATCCATATTAATATAAATTCAAAGATGCTCCAAATACTATTGGGTTTATTAAACCTAAACCATCATCTTCTTTACTCATGTATAATATTCCTTTTTTGATAAGATTGAATCTAGAACCACAAATGAAAGAAAATATTTCAATTACATCTTTTTCATACATTTTTGTAATCATAAAAACAATGGCCAACTATGACATTTTACTGATCAACATAGAATTCATCATGTCTGCTTTCTTTTTATATGACAATTTATATGTTTTCCACAATAAAAAATACTTTTATACTTCTTTTCAGATTTTCAAATTATTTTTTATTTCCTAATTAACAAATCATATTCCAAAAACCAATATCCCAGTTAAACTGTACACCTGCTATTTTATTCTTGTTCTCTAATCCTTGATTATTTTTCCTTAAGATCTATCCCTGTTCCTTTTAATAATTCTGTGAAATATTTAGTAATCATTTCCATCCAAAGTGTATTCTTTGTTACTGTATCAAAAGGAGATACTGCCAGCCCAGCTAACTGGAATTGTGTAAATCATTATGTGTCATTTGTGAATATTAATATGATTTATATAGAAATGTAAGAAAAGTAGACACTGCCAGCCTAGCTATATGGAATATTGTAAATAATGATATGTCTTTTGTGAATATCAATATGATTCATATGCTTGTGTTACAATTGTATTAGAACTGTATGTTATGTGTATATCAAACTGCTGGTACAGTAGTATGTGTTGAACAGGGTTTGTGTAGTGTTGAGCTTGGGAGATGTATCCACAGTGCACCCTACTGGAAAAGAACAGAAATGTACATACACTATTGTAACAGTGTAAATGTATATATTTTAACAGTGGAAACTAGAACATAGATGGTTAACTTGCAAAACTTCAAGAAAATAGTTGAAATTAAATAGTTTTGTAACTGTGCCATAAAAATGGATTCAAGGTGATAGAGGCAGCAAGCAAACAGGATGTCTAAAACTAGGGAGCCTTCTGCATAGTTTTTTAAGTGTTTTATTGTTTTATGTCTTCCAACAGCTGCAAACATCTTAGAGCTATATATTTTCCCAGGGAGATGCTAAATGCTGGCAAGTTTCTAGCAATGGTGGTTTAGCCCGGGATATTCAGATGACAAAAAGTGATGTCATGCTGCAAGTATCCCAACAGTAATATTTGAAATATTAATTTAAAAACTCTCTGAGAGAGAGACTGTGCATTTTGTATTTTTCTTTAACCTGACAGCATCAACTGGAAAACCCACTCACCACATCTGTCTTGCTTTGCTCTGTAAGTTAACATGAATACAGTAATTTCTTTTAGATATAGTCAGGAATATAGATGAGCTTAAGTTAGATGTTTTACTTTATTTATTTGAGACTGTCCTGCAATGTTGTTTTAAATATTTCCTGTGATTTTGAACTCTGAAGTTACTGCGAAAGTTTACTGAGTATTGTCTTATTATTTATTATTACATATATTTAAACATTTCAATTGTGGCTGTTCTGTCTAGAGATATTTAAGCTTTTAAAGTACGTGCATGTCTATATGGAGACACTGTGCAGGCCACTTCTAATAGCCTTGCTCTTGGTCAAACTACCATTTGGATTAATAGTAATACTACACAGTAATATTGGACACCCTTTGCTAAGGGCTTTAAAGTAATTGATAAGTAGTGGCTGGTGGCAGTGAAAACTACCTTATAGTCTGGACAGAAGGGGGCATAACTAGTAAAACTGTGCCAGCCTTTTCCAGGTATGTGCGCGTGCACTCCACAGGCACATGTGTGTGTGTGTGTGTGTGTGTGTGTGTGTGTGTGTGTGTGTGTGTGTGTGTGTGTGTGTGTGTGTGTGTGTGTGTGTGTGTGTGTGTGTGTGTGTGTGTGTGTGTGTGTGTATGTGTGTGTGTGTGTGTGTGTGTGTGTGTGTGTGTGTGTGTGTAAATCAAATCTGAAAGTGTGTGAGTGTGTGTCAGCTACTTGGGTAGGGACACGAAACCCTGGTTAGACAGAGAGGGTGCTGGAGGTCTTGCCTTGGCTGCTGAGATCTCAACTCTATAGCTGTGCCAGTGGGGAGTCTTACTAGAGATCTGGAGAAAGAGGGAGAACCCAACTCAAACTGACTGCGGTCTCATGAGTGCTCTTAAGAGAAATTGCACTTTACTGTGTGTGTACTTATCCTCCCAGTGTGTGCATCCCCCACTGCTGCTAGTGGTGAGTATTGAGGCTCCTTGATTACTGGGCCAGTGCTGGAGTGTCACAATTATGACAACTAAATCATCTGCATATATCATTATTCCAGAATTTCTACACACTTTTTCATTACATATTCTGCCTCTCATTTCACCATTTATTTTACTTACTATTGAGTTCATAATTAAAGCAAACGAACTACTACTCATTGGACATCCTTGTCTAATTCCATTATTCATTTCTATTTCTTTACTTAACCATCTATTAATTAATATGCTCAGTTTGTTATTCCTATAAGCAGTCATGCATATTCTTTTAAATTGTTTATAAGATTGTAATCATCTATAGATTTCCATAACACTTTATGTTATATTGTGTCAAAAGGTTTATTAACATCATCTACCATCAATTTTACCTATTGTCTTTACTTCATATCATCCTCTATTACCTGCTTTATAGTCATTAAATGTTCTTGACAGCTTCTGTTTAATACCAAATACGCTTTCTTATAACATGTTCTGAGTTCTACTGTCTACTGTCTTCTGTATAATCTTCAGAAATTCATAGAGCCATAAACTCTTACTAGGCAAACAATCTGAGGGAGGTCTTTATAAACCTAGCCAAGTTTTTCTGAAAGAATAACTATGTCCTATATCTGAAAAGGACAATGACAGCCAGGCACTTATAATCTATCTCTGTCCATAAGGGACATGGGTGCCAGGCTCAGTGTAAATTTTCTATTCTCCAGCCACTGTTCTAGGTTGTGCTTAAATTGGGTAATAGATGAACTCAGTTTCACTCTACAGGATGAGCAACCAATGTGACACATAGCAGTGTCTCCAGCATGTTCTGTTTAAGTTACAGACAAAATTCAGGTCATCAGACTTCATATTTCTAGTACTCTTTGGCTTACAAATATATAAAAGGTTCATAAGAGTGGAGTTTGTAGATGCCATGTAAGGCAGGCACAGATCACCCTTCAGCAATCTATAGGAGAATCAGTAGAGGGAAACAGATTAAGGTACTCTGCATAAGGCAGGTCTGTTATGCCTTGTATTCCTTTTGTATGTAACCTCTGAGGTTGCGCTAGTTGCTGCATATCCCTGGTTAGGTACATATCAAAGTGAGCATTGTATAATATGGTTGGTCTGATAAGGGTAGACTACAGTGGCATAAGGATCTCTTTGGACCTAGATGCCATGCCCTTAGTTATAAGTCACACAACTAAAAGGATTTCCTCACAACTGTGACCATGTGGTGGTCAAAGGGAAGGCTAGTGTCTATGTGCATACCCAGATCCCTGACAAATTCATAGGGGCATATTATCAATATGGTAATTAGCTTGGATGGTTGACTTCTCAAACAGTTACAGTTATGCATTTCTTAGAATTAAATTAAGTCCATGACTTTGGCACCATTTGTTAGTCAGAGATAGACCTTCTTGAAGAATGCTAGTGTCTGCAAGGGAGTTGATGATAACCCCCAGCTTGCAATTATCTGCAAACTTCGTCAGCCATAAACCTTCAGCATATGCTTCCATTTCAGAGAAAGAGATGCCAAAAAGGGGTGGGCCCAATACAGAGCCCTGGGGAACTCCACCAGTGACTGGCCTCTTGGTGGAGGTGGCCTCATCAATTTTGACTTTCTAGGCCCTATCAGTTGGCCAGTTTACTATCCAGCTAATGAAAAAAGGGTTTATATGGTTGATATCTAAATTAGTGACCTTGCCTATAATGTCTGAGAGAGGTATTATATCAGAACCCTTGGCCAGGTCAAGGTAAATTGGGTGTACAGTCTTACCTTCATCTAATGCTTTGGTGACCCTCTCAAAAAAGTCCACCAAATTTAATAGGCATGACCTTCCTTTAACAAAGCTGAACTGTCATGGGTCCAGCATTTACAGGTTACCTACATCCTCATTTATCATACCATGATGACTCTTTCACAGATCAGTGGTTGGACCTCCTTTGTGCAGGGAAATGACTGTAGCCAACTTCCATTTCTTGGGTGCAAAACCTGACTGCAGGCTTCAGTTGAAAAATTATTCAAGTGGACCAGAGAGATCATGTTTCATGCTGTTTATTAAACATCCTAGGATGTCATTGCAGTGTTTTTGGCCTTTAAAAATACATTGATAACCTGTTCCCTAGTAATGGTTTGGGGGATTGTGGTATGGAGTAATTCCTTTGGACTATCAGGGGGAGTGTGTGTGTGGGGGATTTGAGCTGACTCTGTTAGCCAAAAGGTTGGCAATGGCCTCTGGTTCAGTGTGGGTGAGGCCATTTATAATAAGTTCTATGCATTGTTGTGTATTTTCCCTGAAGTTACAGACATAGCTGTGCAAAGTTCATGGTTGACCTTTGCCAGAGAAGCTACTTTTTCTTCAAATTTATCCTTCGAAGTATTAATTATTCCAATTAGCTGCCTGTTTAGATTGGCCAGAGGCTTTTAGTATGTATGGCTTTGTTCCTCCTACACTTGGTTAAGATTTTTCTTCTTTTGTTGTATAAAAGACTGATATTGTAATTTCACCAGATGGCTTACTTTTTGAGTTTATCTTATTCTTAATACAAGTGGGCACAGCTCTCTCTATACAGTTATCAGTATGGGTGTACAGAGATTTTTTTTAAATAGCTCAGCACATGCTATGGTGTTTACTGGGTTTGGGGGTGCTTGGAATTTAGCCAAGGTGTTGTTTAGTAGAGAGAGAAGCTAGCATTGAAATAACTTCTAAAGGTTTTTATTTTCACTAGATCTCTAGATTTAATTTTTACTTCAAGTAGTACTGCCTTATGGTCAGATCTGATGAGCAAAGACATTACATTGCTCCCCCCCCCCACCATGTTCATGAGTACAAGATCAAGGATGTTTGTATTTCTGGCAAGAGAAGGTAGCAACTGTTCCAGGATGTTGGTATTAACAAAGTTTAAGAATCTCTGGGCTTGTGCATTAGAAGTGTTGTAGGATTCCATGTCTATAGAGGAGTAGTTGCGATCCCCTGTGAATATCATATTTGGTTGAATGGTTAGGAACTCTAGCACATTTAAACAGATAGGTTTCCTGGGACATGAAGGTTCATAGGTTCATAGGTTGGTACTAGGCTATTGGCCCTAGGGCCTTTTCAAGCCTAGCCATAACAATTCCCTGGATATTTCTTCCCACAATATTTACTTCCCTGGACCCTTGTCTAGCAGGGTGACTGATGTGATCCCTGGGGTGAATTTCCTATTGCCCATCCAATCGTTAAGGTTGCTTTTGAAGAGGTCCAAGGAGGCACTCTGCTTGACATGTATGGGCAGTCTATTCCAGAGTATGGGGAGACTCTGTGTCAGGAACCTACCCCTCCAGCATGTTTTGTTCATTGTGATGACAAGGTTTAGATCCCTGGAGCTTGTGGCTCTGAGGGATTGGATTTCTTTATGTGGGGCATGTCCAACAGCTCAGGGTTTGACATGGCCTTGTATGTTAAGTAGAGATTGCCTCTGAGTAGACAATATGGCACAGAGTATAGCTGGAGTTTTTTTAGATGGTCAGTATAGGGCATCTGCTTTAGGCCTGTGATTCTTTTAGTGAGGAATTTCTGTGGCCTTTCCAGCTGTTGCAGATGTTTTGTGAGGAACATACCAAACGGGTCGTTATACTCTATAATGGGTCTAATGAGGGATGAGTACAGTGGGACAATGACCTCCTTTTTTCTGGATGAAAAGCTCTTAGTGATGAGATGTGCAACATAGAAGGATTTCCTGACTGTTGTGGCAATGTGGTTATCGAAGGTGAGACCACTGTCCACCTGTGTTCCTAATTCTCTTATCACTCTTTCAGTGTTTAGTGTTCTACCACCTATGTGGTAATTCATGAGTACATGTTTTTTTCCAAAGGGGATAACTATACTCTGGCAACAAGCATCTGTTTCTGTAAGGCTCTTTTGTAGAATATCCACATCATTTGGGGATTCAATAATGGCTCCCAGTTTGCAGTCATCTGCAAACTTTGTTAGCCAGAGTCCCATAGTGTTGGCCTGTACTTCAGAGAAGTAGATGCCAAACAAGAGCGGTCCCATGATTGAACCGTGAGGTACTCCACTTGTTACTTGTCTGGAGCTGGATTTGGAGTCGGCTACTTTTACATTGTAAGGATATGGTACAACACCCTGTTTATGGTGAGTTGCACATGTATCAGTTTCAGTGGGTTATACACTATAACTAAACTGGATGTGAGGTTGTTTTTAATATAGACTAAGGCTGCTGCACCTTTAGTTCCCTCCTGTGCAGTAGCTGGTCTAAAGGTATGAAATGCATTATAACCTTGCACTGTTGGAGTACCCTCCACACCTTTAAACTGTGTCTTCATTACACAGATGGAAACAAAGGCTTGCAGGGAGTGGAATTTCTTGTTAAGACTTCTAGAATTGAGCAGTACCACCTTCAGATATTCCTTCATAAATATCTTATAGAGAAGTATTATTTCATACTATTAGTCTCCAATTTTTTTTATTTGCTCGTTACTCCCTTTTTTCTCTAAGAATTTTAAAATTCCACTGCAAATTTCTTTATACTTAAGACCCTTCTACATCCATTCATTGAAGACTTTTCTAAAATATTTTTTGCCAGCTCCTTACTTTTTTATGGTTTACTATGGTTTGTTCAAACGGAAAAACATTTTCCATTCAAATAAACGAATAGTAATACCAAAAGTAAAAAAAACTACCAGTGACAATGTCAAACCAAATGCTCGACACATTTGACTCGACATTGTTGTCTAAACCACCACGTGATAGCCATATAGGAGCTGATGTAAATCAGACTCCTATATGGCAAATCACGTTTTTGCAGGGGGGCAAGCCCCCCTGCACCCTCCAACTTATATATTCTAACTCCGAGATCGCACTACAGTGGGGATGTGGATGAATTTCCACTCCCCACTGTACCGCGATCTCCATGAAAATAGTTGACTTACACTTATGCAAATGCAGTAGTGCATTCACATAAGTGGAGTCAACTACCTGGTCCTCAAATGTTTGTGCAGTCAACATTCTGATTTTTGGCACACTGCAGCCGATAGAATGTCTTTCGCACGTATGTAAACCCTTTTTTATACCCTTCATAAATAATCCCATCCAGACCCACCACTAAATGTATGCTAACTTGTTTAATTACTTTTTCTAGTTCATTTGTAGTAATCTTTTTTTCAAATTCTTTATTCATTAAATCTGTATTTTTTAACTTGTCAGTCCCTTTGAAGTTATTTTTCTCATTCCTTACTTTTTATATATTTCTTCTACACATTCCACAGCTGTTTTCATAATTTTTTGCTCGATTATTCTTAATTTCTCCATTTTTAGTCTTACTTTGTCTGATTACACTATTTCTTCTGTTTACTATTTTTCCTAAATATGCTGATACCGCTTCTTTTTTCCTTGTAACAAATATCTTTCTTTAAATAATAAACTTTGCTTTTAAATATTTCATTGATTTCTTTCATATATTACTTTGTCTTTTCCATTGAATTATATTTTATTATTTTCTAGATTTTTAAAAGCTCTACCATATGCAAATCCACATTCTTCTCTCTCTTTTATTCATTTCCCAGGATAAATAACTTTTTTTCTACTTTCTTCTTAAATAATATATACCACTTGCTCCAATTTTTAGAAAATGGTATCATTTTAAATGTTATTTCCATAACTGTATAATTACACCTTCTCTATTACCTTCTATATTTCATTCTTTTCTCATTTATTTCCTATTTTAATGTAGTCTTCATTTTTTTGGCTCCATCCATATTGTTAGATGATCTAAAAATCCTGTTCTTGCAACTTCTTCTGTTAAATTTATCTATTGTGATATTATAAAATAATCAATCTGTTCTAAACATCTTTTACATGTTAATGCTTTTTCTTTCCATAAAACTAACTTTCCACATTTCAGTATTTCCTTCATTTTTTGCATATTGTTTTCCTTTCTCTTAAATCACAATTAAAATATTCAGTTATTAGAATGTTCACGTTCACTATAACATAAATAACAATTGTTGAAATAAATTGTAAGCATATACTGATATAATTCTATGACTTTTTCATGCCATCCAATATTCATAACAGTTAATCTACCCATTCAAACTAAAATCTTGTCTTATATTTTAATTGTTCTTCTGATAAAATTGAAATCCCAGAACAAAGTTAATTTCCTAAACTCCATATTATATGTCCATTCCATAAATTCTCTGCCTGTAATCTTTCTTCTTTTATTATAAATCTTATGTCTTCCAATGCAATTACATTTACATCACAATTCATATACCATTCTATTATTCCTATTTTCCTTATTACATTTATAAGTCTATTTACATTTATTGACAGTACTCTTAGGTTATTCTGTCCTCTATTTTTGTTTTGTCTCCCCTTCTTATATTTTACAATTAAACCTTTGAATTTGTTTTCTATCATTAAAGATTTTCCTTATAGTATCTTTCTTTTTAACTACCATTCAATTTATATCCTCTTCATCAACTAATTCTGAAATTTCCTCCACATCTCTACCTAGATCTTTTTCACTGACATCCTTTTCTTTTGCCATTTTTATTTATTCTTTTTGTTTTATCTTTTTTCTTTTTCTGCTTCATTACTTTCTTCATTTTTTCACTTTCTTTTCCTATTT
Source organism: Protopterus annectens (assembly GCF_019279795.1). NCBI lineage: Eukaryota > Metazoa > Chordata > Ceratodontiformes > Protopteridae > Protopterus > Protopterus annectens. Next base: position 1,229,915,725 of record NC_056745.1, read on the forward strand.
CTTTACAATCTATTGCTAAATGTCCTTTTTGTTTACATTTGTAACATTCCAACTCATAATTTCTTCCCTCTTGCCCCATTTTGCCACAAATGTAATGTATTTTTTTTCACAATTATTCACAAAGTGGTCCTCTTTTCCACATAAATAACATGTTCATATTTGCCCCAATACTTTGCCAAACCTTGCTTCCCTTCAATGTTTATAACACTTGGTATATGTATAATCTTACCATGTTCCATTTTCAAAATGACATTTCATACCCCAGTCCATAATCCCCTGTCATCATATACTTTCACAATTTCTATATCTTCTTTATAAACGTCCTTCAAATGTCTTTTTAGTGTCTTTTAATTTCTATCTCAATATATAATTGTATGCATATGTAACTTTTTTTCTTCATTACTCTAAAGCAGTCTTTATCAAATATTCATTCCATGGATTTTCATTTTATTTTTTTTTTCAAACTTACTGATAACGTTTTCCATTCTTTGCACATTCTCAAAAATAATGTCACAAAAATGTCTTTATTTATAGGATTAATTGCTGTTACCTCTTTATTTGCAACTTCCAGCGGTATAATAACATTGCACCATGCCTCACACCTGTTAAATGACAATCCATGTTTATTTTGCAGTCTCACCACTAATTTCTTTTTAAGTTCTCTTATTCATCTTTCTTCTTTTTCATTGCACTAGTCATTATTTCCACATATCTCTTCTTCCTTTTTTTCTTCTCATTCTCCTCCATGAAATCTGCTGTCTCCTCTCTTATCTTCACCGCCATTTTCGGGTCTGCTCTGATTTATCATTTCATTGAAAATATTATTCTGCAACCATCCCCATCGAAGGGTTGTAATGACAAACTCCTCTGTGCCACATTTTGATTCAGTAAATAAATTTTGTTAAACTCTGTCTCCACACCATCTTTTGAGCTGGCATTCACCTCTGCTCCCTCACTTCTGGTTTCCATAGTGGGAACCATCCTCCAAGCTGCCACTGCTCTAGGATCAAGACAAGAGCTCATAATCACTAATGGTACTCATAGTGATTTACCATAACAGAGTAGAGGATTTTCCCCATTGCCCTGGGCAAATTTCTCACTCATATAGTGACTTATATACAAGGGCTAACAAGAGAAAGTCTTTTGAACTGGTAGATACTTTTAGTGGTGAAGAATGATACTGTGGTACTTAGTCTTGGGCAAAGGAAGACTGATATGGCAGATTTTTTCAGACATTATTTCAAAGTCAGGCAAATTCTTTTTTGTTTTTTTTTGTGAAATAGGCCAGGAGGGGCAAGTCCATGTTCTAAATGTCGGGACTGTACATATGCTAATTGTGGGGATAAAACATATTCTAACTATGGTTGCAGGATCTTTTTAATAGCTGTTGTTTTTCCATCTGATGTAAGGTAATGAGAAATTTGATAGAAGCCATGCAGAGGTGAATTTATTTTAGATTTTATGCTGCTGGAGTGATTTGACACATTAAGTGGCAGATCAAGAGTTCTATTGCACTATTTATAAGTGAATTTAAAGTTAAGTGCTGTGCTTAAGTTGTATAGCAAGGGCTCCTAAGTAACAATATTTACAAAGGCTGTCAAAGAGGATTGTATCAGTTTTCAGGGCATTCAGTGCAAGTTGTTTATCATGCAGCCCAGCAAACAGGTTACTCAGAGTTAGATGAAGGTTACCTATAAACTGTTATATGGTGCAGGGCTGATTCAAGAAATTTAAACTCATCTTCATCAAGAAAGAGCATTGCAAACCATGAGATCAATAGGTAAATTATTATAAAAAAAGTGTCTGAGGAGACTAAAGATTAAAATGGAGCCTTCTTTGACATTAAAGTGAAATTCATTATTGGACTGAACTGTAAAGGTTCTACCAAACAGCTATCTGGAAAAACAAGTTAATATTGAAGTGCAGAGTTCAGAAGTAGAGTCTATGTTTATACTGTCAGATACTTTGGATAAGTCAAAAAGCTTCAGGATATAATGCCTGCCAAAGTTATTCAGTATAGTACCATGACAAATGAGTGGGACGATTTGGCTACTTCTTCCTTTAAGTAATCTATTTTAATGAATTTAGAGAAGATTTTATTGATAAAAATAAACGTTGACCTCATTATACATCAATTTTGCATTGAGTTTAGTGAGATGTGGAAGGAGGGAGACTGGCTTATATTCAGAAGTACTTTTCGGTATACTGCAGTTAGGAACTGGAAATATAATTTTTTCTTTCCAGTTTTGTGGAAAAGCTTGCTGAGGAAGTGGCAAGGTGAATAAGTGTTGTACTTGGGGAACAATACTGCCACTACAATTTTTTTAACTCATTCACTCTGATGGAGCTCAGAAAGTCTGCAGTGTAACTTTCAATGGGCAGAGCCCAATCCTTTTGACAGAATAAAATTATGTCCTCACATTTCAAATAAATGTTCATATCTCTGGAGCCATAGGGATTATGAAAGAAGTATAAATGGTAAACTCTTCAGCTCAAACTATTTTTATGGCGATTGTATTCTTTAGGTTCTAGGTCTTAAACCGAATTTTATAAGTCACAGTAAACACAATAACTATTACATTTGTAATATTTTGTAAACAACTTATAATATCTCAGCAACCACTCAACTTACACACATACTGTCAGCAGCTTTTTATTCCAGCTGAGAGCTTTCATTTGAGGTCAAGGGGTTCTGTCTGTGCTACCTGGTTGTTGAGCTATTTAGAAAAATGTGAAAAGTATATCTATATAAATGAATATAATAAAAACAATAGTTAATTTCTATTTACCTGCATTAGACAGAGGTCAAATATTAATGCAGTTAAGTTTGTTATTGTGTAAGCTTTTTAAAATGAAATCTTTAAAAACCTTCTACATCGCATGGTTTTGGAATTATTGATGAAATATGAACAAGTAATATTTGACGCTTAGAGGTGTCAGTAGGAGTTAACCTGAGATGCACCTGGAGGTCTCACTCGGATAAAGGGTAGAGACTATAAGACCCTAGTTAACTCAGTGAAAATATATTCATTGAGATTATAAATTTCTGTCTGAAAATGTTTTCTGAGGTAGAATGAGTGGTAGGTAAGATATCAGGGCTGTAGTTGAGTCAGAGATGCTATTAGGAAAGAAACAGTAATTTTTTTAGTGAAATTACGAGGTTAAAAGCCTGGGGGAGGGATGTTTGCTTTTGGATGTTCAGTTAGACAGCTAATCTCTTTCCAGAGTTTCCTAGGGTTAGTAAAAGATATAGTATAATGATTATGCATATGAATAGTTTTCTGTTATCTGATAGTTTCCTATGCCTGATTATGAAAGGAGATATATTTGTTTGGGTTTTCAGTGGACTGAGTATTACTTCAATTAGATCAGTCAGAATGATATAGTTCAAGTAAAGAGCATAATTCTGTAATCCTCCAAGGCATTGTGTTGCCTTACGGTATTCTTTTATTGCTGGGCAAAAAAAGTTTTGAAAATGCAGCAAAACTGGAAGCATAGAATTCTTACATTTACACAATGTACTACAAATATCCATTCCATTATAAATATTTAATTCAATATGAAGTGTTGCAGTTACCCGCGGTGGTGGTACTGCGGTAGCGTTGTCGCCTCACAGTACGACGCTGTCCAGTTCGATTCTCAGCTACAGCGTCTTCTGCGTGGAGACATGCATGAATGGGTGTACCTTTGTTGAAGGTTGTGCGTCAGGGCTGATAACTCGGCACGTAAAAATCAACTACCAATCATTAGCAGACCAGAGTTCCGCTGTGGCGACCCCTAATCGGGAAAAGCCGAAAGACTCAACAACATGAAGTGTTGCAGTTCTACAAAGGTTTGTGCAATAATTAATTTTGAAAAGAAGGATAACTGACTTTTGTTACTAGAGGAGATTGAAAGCATAAAGGCCACTTTCAATACATCTAGGTAATGTTGATAGGTTATTTTTTTATTAGGAGTTCAAATTGATTGTGAAATGGAATTTGGTTTAATATGTGCTATCAGCACACTCTGTATTGAAGTTAGCTAGATACAAATGTGTTATCCAATATACAAAAGGTAAAAGATGAAGAAGTACTGGGCATCTAGAGATATTAGCAAAGTAGTTCTTAAAGAATTGGACAAATGAAGCTGTGTAAAAAAACAAGTTCTATAGATATGTCTGTGCTATAAAGGCAAGTAGGACAAGCCATTCACAAAGTTTATTGAAGACATAATTGAATCAGAAAACAATAGATTTAGGTAATGACATCAGTTAAAAATGCTGCATGAAAAGCATTAAAGATGGGTCGAGTTTTGATGACATCAGTTAAAAAGGCTGCATGAAAAGCATTAAGGATGGGTCGAGTTTTGATGACATCAGTTAAAAATGCTGCATGAAAAGCATTAAGGATAGGTCGAGTTTTGATGACAGTTAAAAATGCTGCATGAAAAGCATTAAGGATGGGTCAAGTTTTGATGGCATCAGTTAAAAATGCTGCATGAAAAGCATTAATGATGGGTCGAGTTTTTATGACATCAGTTAAAAATGCTGCATGAAAAGCATTAAGGATAGGTCGAGTTTTGATGACATCATTTAAAAATGCTGCATGAAAAGCATTAAGGATGGGTCAAGTTTTGAGAAAAGCAGCTACCCATCTAGGTACTACCACAATGCAAATTCATACATTCTTATGAAGTCCATTTAAAAAGGATGAAAGCACTCAACTGTCTTGCTTTTGGGTTGATGTGAATTAAAGTGTGTTTTAATTTTTTCATGCTGTGACATTCTTTTGGATTTTACATAGTGACGGGTGTACCTTACATTCAAGTTTCAGTACCGTGGTTTGTTTTCCTTGCACTGCCTGGCAAGTGGCATTCCATGAGCTTTTTACATATTCTAAATTCATACATTGTATATATTTATTAATGTCATTCTCCAGTAAAGTACTACAAAATGATTATATATTGATTGAGTAATTGACTTTTTGTAGAACAATCCAAAAAGTAACATTTTCAGACATTATCAAGGAATACAGGTCTGACAGCACAGATGATTAAGACTAACAAGTCGATTCATGTAGTACAAAGTTTTATTCTTTCAGCCAACATTTGCCTGCTGGGTAACATTGAGGAAATCATTTAACAAGACAGAGCTCTAGGACTAAGTTTGAAAAAGGTCCACATGGATCAGTGCTCTACCTTGGTTAACAAATATAAATAAAGAAATAATCTAATTAATAAATAAATAAATGAGCACATAAAACATAGCATTTTTAACATATAGATGCATTACAATGCTGATTCTTATCACAAGTGCAAGCATGCTATTCACTGTGTACAAATTGCCACAGTAAGCAAACAAAACATTGTGCAGCACAACATTTCAGTAACATTTTACAAATCTTAAACCCAGTGCAGCATGGCAAGACGTCAGTCAGTTGAATAAGGCATCATACTGTGACATAGACGCTGTCCAGTTCGATTCTCAGGTAGAGCGTCTTCTGCGTGGAGACATGCGTGAATGGGCATACCTTATTGAAGGTTGTGTGTCAGGGCTGGCAACTCGGCATGTAAAAATCAACTGCCAATCATTAGTGGACTGGAGTTCCGCTGTGGCGACCCCTAACCAGGAAAAGCTGAAAGACACAACAACAACAACTATGACACACGCAACATTAGCAGGATAAACAAATTCCCACAAAGATAAAGTTAGAAATAACTTTATAGGTTTGCAGTACACTGTACAAGTGTTTTTATTTGACATCCCAAAATAATGAAATTTTTTTTGATAGCTATGCATATCAATAGGTGAACATTATGGCTTGGCATTAGTAGTGAGGATTTCTGAATTTGTAAGATATCTATGTTTACAATGCTTGGGACTAAAAATCTGCCTTCATATTTTGTTTAATGTATGTTTGCCAGAGCCATGTTGGATACAGGACATCACTAACTATTGTATAACATGATTTATGACTAGTACATACTGGGGGCTTTGTGTTGGCTGCATAGAATCCAAATGTCCAGTTCTCACAGTCAGCACTGCCTGAAACAGTAACCTCATTGCAACACAGTCCACTGTTCTGTTAATTGCATATGGGCAAAAAGAAATATGAAAAAATTGTGCATAAATGAAGCTATATCTGTTCCTAACAAGCAGTTGTGCAAGTGCCAGCCAACAAATACACTGACTTTGAGGTGGGTATACATGAAAATATTGTCTAATTAGCACCAGATATTTACATCAATGATTTATTGAATCAAGACATGTAAAAATTGCTTACAAAAAGTAAAGTATCATAGGAAAATTGTGTCACTATTTGGGTATTTTTGGGGGTAAATTTAATTTAAGATCATAGCTTCAGACAGAGTTATACATTTTCAGGTTTAAGTATTAATTTCAAATATCAGTGCAAAAGTGCCAAAACCCTGTTGGTCGTCTTGTAGAAATTCAGACTCAATTCCTATGTATTCCTGCACAATTTTAACACAGCTAATAAATATTTGTAAGTATGTCAACCTTTCCAATCACTTAAAAGAATAAAAATAATTATACCCAAGATGGGGGACACAAGACAGGGCTTGTTGTGCTACCAGATAAGATTAACTTCCATATCAGATCTGACACACACACACACACACACACACACACACACACACACACACACACACACACACACACACATATCCACTAAAGTATTTTGTTGCTTTTATGCTGTTTTATTTACCTGCACACTATTAGTATGGTCATATAGGTAAAAGTTAATAGTATCATAGTATCATAAAACCCATTGATACCAGGCTGAGTCTATTCTATTTGGTCATTGATAACGTATTTATGATTGAGTTTTGTTTTATTGGCCTGACTCTCCACATAAAGAATTAAGGAGGAAAAGTAAAAAGTCATGAACGTTCAGAATCCGTATACCTGAAACACTTGATGTCCTTAAGGAGTCATTTGGTTATATCTCATGGGTCTCTGCTCCAGAAGGTTTAAGGTATCAGTACACAGTGAAAACTCTAGCTTGGCTAGGTTTTTCTTATAGATTTTGCTGAGTTTTGCTTTGCTCATAGGTTAGATATGCCTTTCTAGGCTAAGTGATTTCACAAATAGATTACTAAGCCTTTAAGAGACATTATTAAACTCAGATGTATTGCTTTAATTGAATGAAACTGTCAGCAGACTGATAATCCCTGGACCTTACTCATAAATCTTAGAAACTGCCAAAAGGGAGTTATACAAATTCTAGGATGTATGAAACTCCAAACAAGCCATACATCTCAATAAAAACTGATTTTCTGCAGGGAAATGCTCTACTTTGCAAGAAAAATTGAGGACCTACATCTCAGAACAAGGCCTATTAAGAACTGGACCAATATGAATGTGGTACTACTTAACCCTGAAAGTCAAATATTTTGCTTTTTGGCACTTGACAAAAGCTTCTGCCCCCACCTATCTCACATTTAGAGACAAAAAGGGTAACCAACTACCTCTGGCTTCAGAGTAGAGAAATCTAGTCATAACCATAGACCCAACTCTATCGCTGGCAAAACATGCAAACAATATCATAAACCAGAGCTTATACCAAATTAAACTGTGTATAAGGATCACATCTCCTTACCCCAAAGGATGAATGGCTATAGCCAAAAATGTAATAATTCCAAAAGTAGAACACTGACTTCTGATAGCTTTATGATCATGCAGAAATACACATACAATACAAAATAGCATTAATAAAATCAACAGTTTTATATTGTTAGCACAACCAAGGAGACACTACTCTGAACTCATGTAGAAAATTAACTGGCTATTAGAGACTGAAATAGCAGCATTCCTTCTTTGCTCACAAATGTATAATATATCTAAAATGAGGCATTCTCCACACCCATAAAACAAGATGAAACAGTCTAATCACACACCAAAAGAGTCAAGAAGAAGGACTAAATCTCAAAAAAGATGCTTCAAAATCTGTACAGGGCAAAGCACTGTGTAAGTTAGGCCTGGAAACTTGGAGTCAAGTGCCTCTTGAAATAAGTAAAACAAAATGCTGTAGAATCAAAGGGCCTATTTAACACCACTCAGTGCTCATGCTATAGGATGCAGGCTAACTACAGGTGCATCTTGCTGGCTACCAGCTTCTGGTCATATAACTACAGGTGCATCCTGCTGGCTACCAGCTTCTGGGCATATAACTACAGGTGCATCCTGCTGGCTACCAGCTTCTGGGCATATAACTACAGGTGCATCCTGCTGGCTACCAGCTTCTGGGCATATAACTACAGGTGCATCCTGCTGGCTACCAGCTTCTGGGCATATAACTACAGGTGCATCCTGCTGGCTACCAGCTTCTGGGCATATAACTACAGGTGCATACCACTGGCTACCAGCTTCTGGGCATATAACTACAGGTGCATACTTCTGGCTACCAGCTTCTGGGCATATAACTACAGGTGCATACTACTGGCTACCAGCTTCTGGGCATATAACTACAGGTGCATACTGCTGGCTACCAGCTTCTGGGCATATAACTACAGGTGCATACTGCTGGCTACCAGCTTCTGGGCATATAACTACAGGTGCATCCTGCTGGCTACCAGCTTCTGGGCATATAACTACAGGTGCATACTACTGGCTACCAGCTTCTGGGCATATAACTACAGGTGCATCCTGCTGGCTACCAGCTTCTGGGCATATAACTACAGGTGCATCCTGCTGGCTACCAGCTTCTGGGCATATAACTACAGGTGTATACTGCTGGCTACCAGCTTCTGGGCATATAACTACAGGTGCATACTACTGGCTACCAGCTTCTGCGCATATAATTACAGGTGCATCCTGCTGGCTACCAGCTTCTGGGCATATAACTACAGGTGCATCCTGCTGGCTACCAGCTTCTGGGCATATAACTACAGGTGCATCCTGCTGGCTACCAGCTTCTGCGCATATAATTACAGGTGCATACCACTGGCTACCAGCTTCTGGGCATATAACTACAGGTGCATCCTGCTGGCTACCAGCTTCTGCGCATATAACTACAGGTGCATCCTGATGGCTACCAGCTTCTGCGCATATAACTACAGGTGCATCCTGCTGGCTACCAGCTTCTGGGCATATAACTACAGGTGCATCCTGCTGGCTACCAGCTTCTGGGCATATAACTACAGGTGCATCCTGCTGGCTACCAGCTTCTGGGCATATAACTACAGGTGCATACTACTGGCTACCAGCTTCTGCACATATAATTACAGGTGCATCCTGCTGACTACTAGCTCCTGGGCATGTTGCAAAAGACTTGCAAATGTTTTCACATATTTGTAATGTACTACTGTACCTAGGTCATGGCAGAAAAGAGACCAAATATATATACCAGTATCCATATCAAGTAGACCACTGAAAAAGCTAAAATGTAGTTAATCAGTGTATAAAATCTATAAAATGCTATTCCAGTACTATACTAATGACATACTAGTGTGAAGATAGCCATAACTTTTCTATGACACAGTATGTAATATTAGAATACATTACTGATCACTCATTAGTCAGCGAGCATTTGCCTGTGTATGTGTGTGTGTGTGTGTGTGTGTGTGTGTGTGTGTGTGTGCACTTAATATGCATGCATTGGGTATAATGCCATTTGGTGAATTGATGTTATGTCAGTGTGGCTAACATGGGCACAATAAGATGAAAATAGAAATGGTGACATACATCTTGTCAAGTACCCATGTCACTCTTTGGAACATGCAGACTTCAACAACAGTGACTTTGCAAGAAGGAAAGTCCCCCTACGCACCCCCACACTCTTGCTCTCTCTCTCTCTCTCTCTCTATATATATATATATATATATATATATATATATATATATATATATATATATATATATATATATATATATATATATATATATATATATATACATACATACTAACTCCAAGATTACAAAATCCCCAGGGAAGGGTCATATTGCCCAGTGTTGGTGATTGTGCCATCTAGCACAACTGCATAATTGTCAACCATCTATTTTATCGACCAAAGTGTGTCAAGAAAACATAGGTCAATTTAACTTCAAGTCACTAAATGCATATAACTCATATATGTATATGCACATATATATATATATATATATATATATATGTATATGTATATATATATATATATATATATATATATATATATATATATATATATATATATATATGTATGTATATACATATATATATACATATACATATATGTATGTATGTATATATATCTATATATATATATATATACATATATATATATATATATATATATATATATATATATATATATATATATATATGAAAACTGCAAAACAACGGTGCATGATGAAATCTGCTTGGAGAATAAACATCCACTCAGCAAATACTCCAGCACATAAAAAGTACAAGAAGGCAGTAAAACAAACAGTTTATTCACTCAACAGTCTACTACATACGCATGTGTGTGTGTGTGTGTGTGTGTGTGTGTGTGTGTGCGTGTGTGTGTGCGTGTGTGTGTGTGTGTGTGTGCATAAATATATATATCTATATATATATATATATATATATATATATATATATATATATATATATCCTTCTTCTTTTGGCTTTTCCTCACCCCAGGGAGTGGAGTTTGATGGGAACATAAAACATCAAATAAACTCATAAGAGATTATCATTAATTTCCACTAAAATCATTAAAAAAAAGTAATTGCAGATGTAAATTATCACTTACATTTCTGATTACCAAAAGTAAAATAAAAAAAAAACTTTTATGTGCCCCTACAACATGGGGGTGGTGCCCTTGAACCGCCAGAAATTAAATATATTAACTCCAGCATTTCACAATCTCAAAGGAAGGGCATATCCCCTTGAATTTTGTAATAGTTCATCCAATAAACTTTGACATTTACATAATTTGACCAAGTATACCAGCAATGAAAAACACCAGAGTGTCAGTATGCAATGGGATGCTTACAATGATAAATAACATAACATCCGTCATGTATACACACACACACACACACACACACACACACACACGCACACACACACACACACACACACACACACACACACACACACACACACACACACACACACACACACACACACACACACAACCTCCTTATACCCAAACTCTGTAGCTACCCTATAGAATGCTCTTCCACATGTTCTCAGGCTTCTTGAAATCCAACAGTCATTCAAAATACATCTAAGAAAACAACTGTCAACATCCTAGCTCTGCTGTTGTACTGCTAAATTTAATATCTCTGCTTTCTTTGTCCTCTTCTACTATACCTCTGTTCTCCTCTACTCTGTTACCACTATCACTCTATCTTCATCCACCCCACCTACTAACCTATGTCTCTCTTAACTTTTACCACTCACTTCATTTAGATCTAAAAGTTAAACATTTTGCTATCCACCCTTTGTAAATAACTCAGTACTCTGAATTGTGACATCTATCATACTGCATAGTTATTTTTCAAAAGAGGAATTCAGTGAATATAACAAACATCTGATGTCGAAGATCCAAACCATTTCATTCTTTACTACATGTTATCAGGAAGGCCTGGCAGCCCATGCAGAATAATGACTATATCACCTGAACATAACATGACAATTGGAACCTTTCAGAAGTCATCACCAAGAGATATGTAGTGTTTAAAAGTTGATACAAATACTGTTAAAACTGGAAAGCAACACATACATGAAAATATCAGAGTCTGGTGAAATTTTTAATACTCAGATGTGCATCTCCTACTCTTTTATTGAATCTAGGTCCCCAACAGAGTGAGGGATATGCTGGGTACAAATTAGTCTTATAATTAAAGAGCATATAATTAAATGTGATGAAGAAATCTAGTGACCCATGTAAAGAGTAAAAGGGCCACATTATTAATTAACAAAACCCATTTCTGCACGGTATACATGAGCGTGAAATGTGGAATTGAGTTTTCAAAACATTTCTTATTGCTATCATTTCTGCTGGGTGAATAATTAAACATTTACAAGGCCTATTATTTATGCATTCTTAATGGAATTCAAAACCATTATACTGTGCACTAATTTTGTCATTTATGTAGTGTAATAAAAACACATTTATATGTTGCTCTTACATTTTATGCAATAGGCGAACTTTTGCCACGGCATCTGTATGCTATAAATAAACAAAAGCCCGTAAATATTCCATTTAAAATGCTGGTAACAAGCTGTCATCTAATTTTTGCCATATGCCTGATCTTCAGTCAACTAAATATTTTAGATGAGTTTACATATTTTATTTCATTAACTTTTGCAACTGCTTAATGTATATAAAAAAACAGAGTAGCTAATTAACTCACATATGAAACTAAACAGTGGTCTGATGTCAAGATTTTCAGCAATTTGTCATACAGTCAACCAGCATCTAAGGTTCAGTGCAGACAAGGGCCAATACTTGGACAAGGGAGAAGGACCAATCTTTGGACAAGTGAGAACATTTGCTTTCCACAGCACCAAACAGGCACACTCCCAAATATAAAATAAATGTCACTTAAAAAATCGGTGATACATGATAGATGAGAGAAAAGAACTAGAAGGGAGCAGGGTTTTCATACGGAGAGAGTTTGATGAATAGTAATGTAATCAGTACTCTGTTCAAATGTCATACATGCTAGTATTGCAACAAATAAATACATAAGAAAAACATTGATTTCTTATTTTACATTTTTACTCATTTAATTGAATTTAAATTTAAACTTAAACTTATTTTTCAGTGTAGAAGACTGATAATATAGAGCTATTTTCAGGTAGCCTCATGACTGTGACATTAAATGAACTGTAGCTTGTCAAATTCTATACTCATTTAAATAGCTGCATAGATACATCTGCCCCCCTCAGAAGTAAAACAATAACAAATTTAAAAAATAACCCCCTATGGTGTTGCCCCACTAAAAGCATGTTCTATAATAAAACAAACAAACAAATAGATTCTACTCTCAAGTTTACAATAATGCTCCTACTTAACTTAACAAGGAACTCCAGATCCTGCTCAAAACAGTGAAAACCAGATTTTGTCTTTCGGCTTTTTCCTGGTAAGGGGTCACCACAGCGGAACTTCGGTCCGCTAATGATTGGCAGTAGGTGCCAGCTCAACACCCAACCTTCAACGAAGGCACACCCATTTACGCACAAATAGCTACCCAGGTTAAGGATAACCACAATGCCCTCTTTAACTATGTTAGAAATTGCAGAAACAATGCCCAACACTATGCAAAGTTAATAGCAAAGGATATTACATACGCAGACCCAGAAGACACAGCCAATATACTAGCAGAAAAATTTAGTTCAATCTTCACCTTCCTCTCTCCCCTTATACTCCCAGATCACATACCTGCAAAATATTATTTAAAGTACATCCACCATGATAAGAACTTCTGGTATGTGTATGGACTGAAGTGAAGACTGCCATGGTGTGTCTTTGTGTATAGAATTTATTACTAATTGATGTGTATTGTTGTGATAACCATTGTTGAGCAGAAGAAAAACAGTGGACACAACAACATTATGTGGCTTATGAAACTGATGAAAAAAGACTGTCAGGAAGCCATCCAGAAGCCGATGTGAATTTCAGCCCTGCAGCCTACTCACCAGTCAATGACAAGGGAAAGCACAAGGAGATCATCAAAATGAGATTTATTGACTTTGTATTGTAATTCCAAGACATGTAACTATCACTTCTGGAATTATGGAAAAAAAATCATATGAAAATGCAGGGGAACAGTGAGTACTTGCCATCACTGTTCTGTTTCTGAAGTGTAAAACTCCCCCTTTATCCCTCCAAAATTAAGGACTACACCCCACATCCCTGTGGGTCTATACCAGATCATTGAAACGGTTCCTTATCGAATGCCATAACGTCGAACTGAAAAACCTGACCCCTAAAATATCAAAACCTCAAAACAGCTAATTTTTTCCCAGGGAAAAAAATTGCTGTTCCGAGAAACACGCACACCACAAGCACACTAAAAAGCAACAATCCACACACATACATTTAACAGTTATATCTAACCCTACACTACACTGCACATACACTACTATCCATCCACTTACCTTAACCCAAACCCTAACCCTAAGGTCCGTCACTATCACACACTCACCTCACCGGCGCCCTAACCCTAACTCATTTAACCCACCCCTAATCCCAAATTCTGTTATAATCACACACTTACCTGACCCGCGCCCTAACCCTAACTCACCCAACCCGCACCCGAACTTACGCACAATCACACACTTACCTTAACCCAACCCGTAACTTTCCAGCACATCACTGAAAACAGTGAAGCCACAACAATGGACAACCAAATTCTTTCCCTAGGAAAGAATTTGGTTTTGTGCAGCTTCGCTGTTTTCAGCATTTGTGATATCGGGTTCGATATTAGATCATTTGAAATTTTGCGGTTTCGATGATCTAATATAGACCCCATCCCTGCTACTTTATATACTTACTTGAAGATCTCCATACCTTGGAGTAAAGGGAATACTCTGAAACAGAGATGTTGGACTTAGATGTCTACATTCAGTCCTGCTACTCTGGAACTCTCACCAGCGAATCTCAGAACTAGAAATGGTCACTGATTTAGTAGTATCTGATAACCTTGTGCACAGCAGAAACTTTCTGCTTCAATGGAGGACTGGGTTCCATCAGGAAAGGTACAGATCTATTAAAATGAAATGAACTTTATCCATCAAGCAATGAAACCAGAGTCATCACTGAATGGAATATGTTCTGGTATCAAGAGTCAAACCTACAAAAGGGTAAAGGCAGTTAAAATTATTTTAGTCAGTAAAACTGAACAGTCATTAGTGAGGGATTTAAGGCTGAAAGACCATACTTTGAAAATGAGACAGCTTTGCACTCAGGTACTGTAAGTAATTAAAAACTACAGTATTTTAATTTAGTGGCATAGAAAACAAAGAATTCAAGGGTAATTACTAGAAGTGGACATTTCAGAGGATGGAAGGACATGCATGTTAACGGTTATAGCACAGAATTATGATTCCAGTCACTTTTGCCCTTTGCTTAGTTAGATTAAAAATTTGCCAGTATTATGGAATAAAGTTTGTTTTTTTTTCTGTTATGTCCTTAATGCCTTCAGACTATTTGTTCACCCCTTTCCCCTACACACCTCTCACTTAGGATTGAGACTAAGAGGGGGAGACCACGACTATCATTCTAAGGGCAGTCTCAAGATTCCAGGCAGGCTGAATTGCAGTTTGCATTTGTGCAACATGGCATGGAATGCTAACCCTTAAACACTGTATAGGCTATTGCATCTTACGAGCTGTCAGCACGTACACAGTAATTTGTTTCCTGCAGGACATTTTGTTGATACTTGTACTGGCCTCTGCTTTCCAACTAATGTCTATGGCATCAGTACCATACCCTTCTGCAATAGAAAGAGATCTAACTGCAGCTCATCCTAGCTCCCCTCCCAGAGATCTCCCCTGACTCTCTATATTTGGACTGCTACTTAAAATGTATCATAATATAGATACTGCAGTCCAATGCTTTGCAGCTGCAGCAAAGCTCCAGGCAAATTATTTGTATTGCTGTATTGAATATCAACATTTTCCTTAACATTGTTTGACATGCAGTGCCCATGCCTCTTTTTACTGAATATAAACAAATAATATTAACAAGAAATGAGCATTGGAATGGCTTTCTCTGCGTAGCAAAAGGCATGAGATCTTAGTCATTATAGTTCTGACCTAGTCTTTAAAACAACGGAGGTCTCAAACCACATATAGAATTATATAACCAGTGACTTCCATTTCTAAACAAATCTGATTTTTTGTTTTAGCTTGAATACATATGTGCAAACAGTAGACTGGTTTCCCAAACAGGTGGAGGCCCTGTATTGCCCAGGTAACCCTCAAAAGAAAACCTCTTAACTTTCCATAATCGCACAGAATGTATACATTTTCACCTCATATTTTTGGTCTGGTCCTCATAAAAGTTGTGGTTTTCTGACAAACCACTGATGATTGAAGCCACTAAATAATGACAGACATTTGAGATTCAGAATGTTTATCCTTCAGAAAATGCATGCTAATACAAAACCTGCTAATCTAGCAACTTTCTAAGTTTTAAGAGCAGTGTTTAAAATCTGTCCCTAATTCTAAGCCTTTGTCCTCTCATTATTTTTGTGCTTTTTCCAGAAATATTCTACTACTAAAAGCTTGGGAGGTATGTTGAATAGCTGAGGTTTGCTAAGGTCTACCTTAATCCTTCAGTTCTGCACTATTAAGTACAGTTCCAGACTGTGCCATACTTCGAGCATCAGCTCGCATTCTGGATACGGCAGTTAGGAAGACTGAGACACAGCACTGCCATAAAGACTGTCACAAATTTTAGAACAATATACACAACACAATACTTTGGCTGAGATGGCAGGTAAGAGATTTTTTTCCTGCATTGTGCCTTTTCATATTTTGCCTTAGCCGAATTCCTCAGGCATATCCTAGAAGCTCTTTTGGTGTCAGACCTTGTTCTTTCGCTCTGTGTAGATTCTGTGAGTTTTATTGGTTGTTAACATGGCTTGTTTAGTTAGTTTACTTTTTTAGTCAGGTCTTTTCATATTTAATGGAAGCAGCTCTATTCAGGTGCATCAAAGCTATTTACATATCTCTAGGTAAGTGGGTGGAGTATAAAATACGTTGCCTTTAATTTATTTTTTATTTTATCTATTTATTGACATGATAACCTCACTGGACAATTTGACCCGGGAATAATGTCTGGTTAAGTGACTGGGTCAGATTCACACGTTAGGCAAATAAAGGAATCAAACCCTGTAGCCCTGGCACAGGAAGCACATTAACAGCTCAGAGATTAGCCCTTTGCTATAACAGCCAAACATAACCAGTTCAATTGTTACATGATATTTTATTGTGTAATTTCAGTGGCATAAGCAACCTATCAAGGCTCTTCATAACCCCTGAGTTTGTTAAAGTGTATCTACAATAGGCACATGTACTGAGAATCCAAAACTCTGTATGATGAGGTTCTAAGAGGGGAGTGAACTTGTCTGCTGTAGGGACCTACAGTTATATCTGCTAACATTACCAAATCTCTTGGAATAATAAACTCTTTTCAGGCTAAGACGGAGGTGGAGGTCTGAATGAATAGCTATGTGTTATACTACCCTTACGCCACAACTGCATGTTGTCTATAATAGCTTCCTCATTAGTAAAAATTATACAATATTGAACATGATGAAGGATTCTTTATGGGGGAATGTGTTTTCATTCTGGACAGACAGATTCAGCTATGGCGCCAGTTCTTACCCTCTCTCTTGCCAGATTATTGACTATCTACAGTTTTGAGCTGGGTTTAATAAATACTCACTGATGGTTTATATGTAAGTACTAAACAATTAATATGCAGAGTATTCCAAGCCTAGCCAATAATTAGGCAGTGATCAGAAGTCAGAATCAAATCCTGCACCTTGTGCCTGTGAGGTGAAGATTTTTACCATTACACCAACCTCTAAATCTAACCTTTTCCCTGCAAATGTATCAAACCCTGTACCTTGTGTCTATGAGATTAACACCTTAACCATTATGCCAACCTCAAAACCATATTTATCACAGATGACAGGATTACTATGCCCATAGTTCTGCTACACATGACTGCATGACAAGGTTGAACAGGTGTTATATAATGTCGGGGTAAGAAGAGAGATGTTCCATATTGGAGGTCACATTTTCTCACTAGTCTGTTTCTTTCTTTTTCACCTTGCTTATGCCTATGCTGGCCTCCAGAGACAATAGGCGATTGTTGAGGTTTCACATTTTCTTCATTAAATTAGTAGTTTTTCATACTGACTTACAGTAGATTTTATAAGAGTCTAGGGATGAGTACAAAGAGAAACCACATGGTCACAATTTACAGGATGCTTTCAGCTTTTTTTTTTTTTTGAATGACAGCTTGCTGGGTTGTGTCAGTAGGCACATCATAACTTAACATAAGTAGTAGTATCAGGCTATGAAACAGTTGCTGCCTGACTCTATATGAGACAGTTACATAAATCCTTTATAAAGCTTACACTGATGTGCTGAAAGGCAGGACTCAATAGCTTTTGACATTAAGCTGGTACTAGTAGCAGAACAGACTGGGTAACAGTTTTATTCGGCCAAAGCTAAGTGCCTCAAAGGATTAGCCAGACTGTTTAGGCACTTCAGAATATATTTTTAATGTAGTCATCCCTGGCAGCAAAGGTCATACATCATCTAAAATTCCATGTCTAGGTTGGGTACAGCTATTATAATGGATCACTATGTTAAGATCACACTGATAAAGAAGAGCCTTCTCTAAGATCACACCAATAAAACAGAGCCTTCTCTGACGGGGCTCTTCTGTCAAAACTCAGGCCAATACAGTAAGTGTCCCTTGCTGCTCCATTTAGATTCAAGGAACTCATTTAAATACAATCCCCTATGCATGGGAAGGTAGTCAGTGTGGATTGCCTATCTGTTGAGCAACTACCTTCCCAGATTTCAAATAAATAGTTAAGGATAATGTATTTCCACAAATGCTGTCCTGATGACTCCCATCTTCCTTTCTGGAATAATAATTTAATTTTTGTTTGGAAAATTGGCTACAAAATGTATACTTCCTTCTGGGTAATAAAGCTTAGAAAGATTATCAAACACTTGGGCCATGTTGACTCAACAATGTTAATTTTATGCAGGCAATGTCAGACATGGCTGGCGGCACTGATGCCACAAATTGTTTTATGAGTTTTACTTTATTTACTGACTCACTTTCCTGTTTTAGTGATGCTGAAAGAGTCATTTTATTATCTCTTAAGAAGTCTCTGTGTAAAAAAGAAAAGAGTACTTTATGATGCAATAAAACGTTTTGAACCTATAATGATGACTGCTTATATTACTACTGCATGCATTTGTTGTATCTAGGACAGTCATTGTCACTTTCCAAATATACATCCATTTTATGTCATTTTAAAAGGAAACAAAGCTCCAAGGACAACTACTATGATATAACATTTTACTGGCTACATCGGACAAAAATATAAGAACAGGTTAATGACACAAAACAGATCCTGAGATGGCTGTCCCTAAGTAAGCAAAAGATTATTGTATTTAAAGATTTAATAACTTCCCAGTGACAGAGTATAACAGAAGAATTTTGAAAACAATTCCCAAAGAAAACTGTGATATAAAAGGTAGTATCTGGGGATGACAGTATATTAGAAATTAAAAATTATAACATTGATAAAGTCAATAAAATAACAAGTATAATTCTTATTTTTATGTGGAACCCAGATGTGGCAAAGAAACTTTTCTTGATCCTGGTCCCTCATTCAGAGAGTATTATCTGAGCTATCAATGTAGTTTACATATTTTCCTTTCTTAACCTGTTGTTCATTCATCTGAACCCCCCGCATTTAGGTTGGCGAAGGCAGATTGTGAATATTTTAATGATATACACACATACATAGATGCACATACACATACACAGACACAGAACACTATTTATCTCTTCTGAGTTCTACATGGTTTATGAGCTCACTGTTAAAATGTAATCAACTGGGTTTACAAATGTCAAATTAAAACAAAAACAACAAACTGAATGAATGAGTGAGTAAATAAATAAACAAATTAAATAAAAGAAAAAGAAAGTGTGCATTCCCCTATGAATGTTACTCCTGGTACTGATCTATTTAAATTAATGCTTTGAACACGTAGCACTGATGCTTAGTGAGTCTGGCCACTATGCCCCTCCCACATTTTCTAGCACAAACTCCCTTTTAGTATCCTAGCCACTTGTGATGGATGCTGCTATATACTACTGTTCAGTTTAATTAATTAAAAGCAAACTCCCATCACTACATCCAAGCTAATAGTTTCCTATACTCTGAAAAAATGTGCACATCCGCTTCAAGAAAAAGGAAGGAAGGACAGTCAGAGGGTAACAGACAGAACCAAACAAACTGCGCCTTGGCTAAAATGTGGACATACAAGAATGTAACTGCTTCCTTCCCCACTTCCTACCTTTTGTAATACCATGAGAGGCTCATCCAACCATTAAAATGAAAAAGTACTACTTACAAAAGTATAAGGAAGTATTGATTTGTCACAGTACCAGTTAAAGGAGGAGGAAATACACAACAGAACTGCAGAATATACAGAGATGCACACACACACACACACACACACACACACACACACACACACACACACACACACACACACACACACACACACACACACACAAACACTGTCTCTTCTTCTGTGTTCTATATGGTTTATCTACTCACTGCTAAAATGTAATCATCTAGTTTTAGAAATGTCAAGTTAAAACAAAAACAAAAAAAATAAATGAATGAATGAATGAATAAATAAATAAAATAATAAAAGAAAAGAAAACAAATCTTCCCCTGTCAGCTATACTCCTGGCACTGATCTATTTAAATTAATGCTTTGAATATGTAGCGCACACATCTTCGGGCAGTCTTGTCACTGTGTCCCTCCTACATTTCCTATCACAAACTCCCTTTTAGTATCCTAGCTATTTGTGATGGATGTTACTATATTTGATTGCTGAGTTGTATTAATCAAAAATGAACTCCCATCACTACATTCAAGCTAATGGTTTCCGATTCTTTGAAAAAATGCACACATCTGCTTCAGGCAAAAGGAAAAAGGAAGGAAGGACATTCAGAGGGTAATAGACATAACCAAATAAACTGTGCCTTTACTAAAATATGGACACAGAAGAATGTAACTACTTCCTTGCTCACTTCCTACTTTTTGTTATACCATGAGAGGCTCATCTTACTGTTAAAAAAAGCAAATTAATATTTGGAAAGTACAAGGCAAAAGATAAAGATGTGGAACAGTGCCAGTTAAAAGAGGAGGAAATATACAACAGAAATGCAAAACCATCGGCTTGGTTAAGCCGGATAAATTTTGCTGTTACAGTAAAGAGACAAACAAAAAAAAATGATGAACGAGTTAATAAAATAAGGAAACAAGCAAAAATAATACATCTTAGTGCTTGAAAGAGCCACTGTTTAATAGTACCACGGGCAATGTTCTGCCAATAAATGAAAATAATAAACAAAATAATGCAGAAAATGTATATGTATGGAAACCTACACAGAGGACAGGAAATGATATGTAGCTCAAATATAACTTTTTGCAAGGCCAAACTTCATCAGTCATTTATTAATTTAAATGCAAGCATAAAATGCTTATGCTAATTTGTTAATTTACTGCTGTATGGGAGGTTTAGGAACTTAGTTAAGTTAAATTCCATGTGCTCTTAACATATAAAGTAGTACATGTTCATGACCAAAAGGCCTGACACCTCAGCTTTGCTAAAGAATTAAGGCACAAACCTTGGTCTTGGTCTCATATCACCTTCTTAAAGTACTTGTTGTACATTCTGGGCCATGAAGATGTGTTTATTTATTTTTTATCCTTTGTTGACCGGATTAGTCCCAATAGGTTACTCACCTATTTTCAGAGGACACTTAAGGTGGTATTTATATAACTAGGGGAAATATGGTCAGGGTTTTGGAGAACTTTCCATAATCTTTTTTAAAAGTGCTGCAGGATCTTTTACACTGACTTGAGCTACCACCATCTCAAGCAGATGGACTTCAGTTTGACATCTCATCCAAAGGAGGATATACTCAGGAGTGCAGTACCACTCCTCCCATACTGCACTGCATTGTCGGCAATCTAGCAGATCTACCTGGTGTGGGAACACCCTCAACTCAACAAAAAATTATGTCTAGAACATACTGTGAGGAAGGCTATCATATGTGCAGACTCAGTCAGCCTTAGCATTTAGAGGGCAAGTTCATTATACAATACCTCCTTAACTTTTAGAATACTACCCGTCACACACACACACCCTGTGAAACTACCTCATTGACTATCTTCTGTTACGAAAGACCTGGATCAATACAATGCTATCCATAAGTTCCAGTGTGGAGCAATTGCAATAAATCTTGTTGGGGAAGACTAGGCCATTACCTTGGTATGACCTATAAACCTATGACTAGTTCAAAGTCATAATGTGTTACTACTGGGAATCTGATAGGATTATAATGCAGGATTTCAACTTGACATTCATTCATGTTAACTGTGCTAAAGTACCATTGTGAACCACATAAAGTACATATTAGGTCATAAGTTCAATCTGCACATATATTTCTAGGTATGACAGACACAACTTAATGTCAGTAAACACTGAAAATACAGAATGATGCATTGAAAGCACACCATAAAGTCTTTTTCTTTTTCTAGTGTCTCACCTATACTGCCCAGCCAGTATAAAGAAAGACTATAAAAACAGAAGTAGGTAAAACCAAGCAACTGGCAGCAACCAATCACAAACAGAGCAGTTAAACAGTCATTCTAGTTAGAATCATTATTTATGTCACATTTAAGAATCATCACCCTCTTTGTAATAAATTCTTCCATAGTGATTCCTTCGCTTTACTTCGTCTAGTTTGTTCCATTACAGTGGTCTTTAAATTGTTAGTTGAGCCATTATGTTTTATCAAAATGTGTGATTACATAGCTTTCCATTCTTTGCTTTTTAATGTCCCTGACATTTTCCTGCAGCCTACTTTAAAATGGCATTTATTATTCTTCTGTTTAGATTATGCCAACTTGCACAGATCACTGCCTTGCCACAAAAACTATAAACAATATAACCCAAACCCATAGTGTTACAGCTAAAATATCCCACAGCTGAGGAACATCACTTTGCATAACAGCAAAATGAAAGCTGACTGTTGGATAAATATTTGTACATGCAACGGCACTCCTATGTCTACGGAAGTGACTACGCTCCAAGGTGCCGTTTTTCTCCTTGACAGTATGAGATAAAAAGGGTATCACATGACTTACTATGACAAAAAGTGACAATCTGTGACATAACAGTATTAATAAAAAGAAACAAAAGCTTTAGGGAAAAAAATGTTATTACTCCTGGCACATTGATACCAGCCTTCCAGGTTGTATAAAGCAAAAATAAATTCCTGCATCTTTTAAAAGGAAACAGTGACAGACATTAAGAAAGAAAATAATCAATGAAAATACTTCATTTAGTAAAGTATTTCCAGCTACATTCATGATTAGATAAAGTGGTTTTAAAGTACATATTTTAAAACAAAACACACTCTCCATTATATTACAGCATGTTTTTTAGGCCATGCACACATGAAGCAAACATGAAAAATGAGAAGACAGTAATACTGGAGGCAAAAGTCAAGAAATATTTTTATGTTAGAAAAAAACATATAGATAGATAGATAGATAGATAGATAGATAGATAGATAGATAGATAGATAGATAGATAGATAGATAGATAGACAGATAGATATACATACACAGACCAGATGCCATTTCATTTTATTATTTTAAACTTGAGATGACCTCAAAAGCAGTTCATAATGGAAAAACTTTAAAGATCAGCAAACAAGACCAGACAACTACCAGGCTTATGCTTTCTTAAAAGAAATTGCCAAAGGTACTCAACTGACACAGAACAAGTAAGCAATGCAAAGGACACATTCATTCTTTCTCAGATTACCCACTTATCCAATTCAGGATCACAGGGGAGCGGGAGCAAATCCCAGCATTCAACAGCTATGAGGCAAAGACAAATTAATCCTGAATAACATCCCAGGTTATTGGGTGTGCAGATATATATATATATAAGCAAGGGATGAAGGGTAATCTTGTACCTGAAAGCGCTTATCTGCCAGTTTTATACGTTTCTTGGAAGTTTTTTAAGTCTTACTATTTTTTAAAGTTTTTATTCGAGTTAAAGCAGTGTTTTATGGGCTGTCTTGTTGTAACAGCACTGATTTTGTTTTTTTCATTTTCCTGTTTGTATCTATATATATATATATATATATATATATATATATATATATATATATATATATATATATATATATATATATATATATATATATATATATATGTTATAAAATAGCTAAGTTTGTCTCCACTATGCCAACTAGCACACATCACTGCCTTGCCACAAAAACTATAAACTGACTTCATTTCCCTCATTACCTTCATTACACCCAACTTATTCTTATCCATAAATTGCTATATAACCCTAAATACTGCCCATCCCTTCAAACAATCATACATTCACCCCAACTTGTAACCTTAGGTCTTCTAACAAACTGCAACCAAACCCAACAAAAGAGCCAGGCAATGTCTTTATTCCCATGCAGTTGCTAAATTATGGAATACTCTCCCTCACTCTGTCACTCAGCTAGACTCAATAAAAACATTCAAAACAGCACTGAAAGAACTATACCTCAATACCCAAGTCTGTTCCAGTACTATCATGAGTAAACCACCTTAAATATATTTTCCTTCTGTGCCCAATAATTTCGTTTTACTATCTGTTATTACTCAAGCATTTGTCCTTTTCTTTCTGCTTCTTTTTCCCCCCTCTACTACTCGGTAATCAACTTATAGTATTCTTAAAGTATTTCATTGAATGTACAAATATAATAACTTAAACATAAGCATACTGATTTAAAAGCTTTTTTACTTGGTGTATCTCTGCTTTACTTCTTCATTTTTTGCAACTCTGCTACATTTGAAATATTTAATCTGTTATTTTATAAAATGTCTATAATGTTTGGAGCTTTTCTTCCTGGGCCTCCAGTGAAAATGGGATTTTTTGGCCCTGTGGACTTTCCCGGTCAACAAATGTCAATAAATAAATATATATACATACACACACACACACACACACACACACACACACACACACACACACACACACACACACACACACACACACACACACACAAAATCACAATCACATATGGCATGTACATCTGGGTAATTTAATGTCCCCTTCTCCTACAGCATGCCTCTCAGGTGTGAAAGGACCCAGCAGAAATCCTAGAGGATTCAAGAAAGACATATTGACTCCACAGAGAAGGAAACTGTGTAACTTTAAATGGGGACACTACAATGAATGTTGCTCCTCTCCACATGGCTGGAAACAAGGTGTATGTTATAAACTAAATGTTGTCAGGAACTGGGGATACTTGCATAATAGTATATGAAAAATAAATAAAGCATTTCCATCCACAAATAAACATGTCTTTTGTAGTCCTTATAATTACCACAGCTATACAAGTGCTAAATGAAACTTCAGGTGTTTGTACAGAAATTATCACAAAATTAAAAGACAGAAAATATCTAATGCTGTTTCTCAGGAAAGTTTAAATGAAGGAGACTGTCTGACACAAATATCAAAAAACATTTACTCACGTATTGAGGATCACTAGAGAAATTTCATAAAAACAAAACTATAAAAAGATAACAGAATTAAGACATTTAACATTATACAAGACAACAGAGATACGATGCCCCTTAAAGGCATTGTGAATAAACTCACGGAAAAAAAAATCCTTATATTATACAGTGCATAGCCAGCTGTTTTCAGATAAGACCCAGGAAGTTAGGCTAGGGGAGACCACCTCCAGAAAGAGTCTGTTCACTAGAGGAATTCCTCAGGGCTCTGTGCTATGTGCCCTCCATGTTGGCATCTACTTCCTGCAAGGCAAGGCCAATGTCAAGGGAGTCTGGTTGACGAAGTTCACAGATGATTGCAAACTAGAAGCAGCCATAGAATCCTCCCAAGATACTAACATCCTGCAGGAAAGAATAACAGACAAATGACTTGTGCTAAAGCTACGGGTTAAAACTCAGTGCCAAAGAATAATAGTACTCCTTGGGAAGTCAGCTACTGTAGGACATTATCTTATTGACAGCATGCCCATAAGAGTAGAAACAGTAGTCAGGAATTTGGGAACTCATGAAGTTTGTAACCTGTCTTTCAATCAACATGAGTCAAAAGCATTAAGGAAATCATTCTATGTTGCTAAACTTTTAAGCAGAGGCATGGAATCTAGGAGCAAGTGGGTCATCATTGTACTGTATTCGGCCCTCATCAGTCCCATCATTGAATACAATGCCCACTTTGGTATATACCTGACCAGGCAGATACGACAACTGCAACATCCAAAGAGGTTGCTCACAAAAAGAATACATGTTGTAAACAGGATGTTCCCTGTCGATTATCTCAAAGCCCTATCTGTACTGTTTCCTACAAGCTGTTGACAGATGATCTGTACCTGGCATGTAAGGTGTACTTCATTCCCACTTTGGTGGATCTTTTGCTTATCTGCAAAATGAATAATATTAGAATTCCTAGATCTATGGATATGAACTTTTGCTTGCGACATAAACAGGACATGTTGGAGGGGCAGGTATGTGTCTCAGAGACTTGCACTTCTCTGGAACAGGTTTCTCATCTATGCGATGTCATACTCTAACTTTATTAGAGAGAAATCAGGAGTGGTGGATGGGAAATCAGAAATACATAACCGTTCTAGCACCTATGTCTCTAATGGACTGAGGAAGCTTGTAAATCTTGCCCTAGCTTACATAACTCCCTCAAAATAACATCTATGTAACATAAACTTGTGGGATGTAATACGGATGCTTGGCTTATAAAGGCCCCAGTGCTTGTTAATCTAGTATACATTTATGAACCCATACACCTATGGGACAGGAAGGAAAGATACAACAGCAGCTGAATATACCTCAGATTAAAAAAAATAACATAATGTTTCAAAGGATAAATACTCAATTAGAAATACTTGCCATGTGAAAGACAAAATGCCCTACTGCTTTGCAGGTATGTGTAAATCAAAGCAAGCACTTTGGGACAGAAAAAAAAGAGACAGAACATGAAAAAGGAAATATTCAAAAAAATATAGAAAAAGATTAATTGTGTAAAAAGAGAATTAGAGTGGTAAAAATAAAAACTGTGAGGAGCAGTATGCACTTTTACACAAATACAAAAAGAATCTGAGCAAGAGCAAACAAAATATAAAACGTAACTCAGAAACATAAACACAGACTTGTACAGAGATTCAGGTGTATCACTCATCATGAAGAATGATTATTTAAAGTAAACAGCTACATCAGAACTTACAGCCATAAATCTATAGATGATTGTCATTACCACTACTGGGATACTTGTATACAGATGCCATTTTATAAATAAATATCTAGTCTGAAAAAAATCCATGTCGGCAAGGTAATGGCTCCTGTCTAATTAGCTATATAACAGCAAAAACACTGGGCCTTATTCATGTCCTCTATAGAACAAACACCTCATTAAACGTCAAGAAGCAGTAAATAGACAGCTTACTTGCAGAATATGATAACTTATTTAAAGGCAACATCAGCATTACAGATTTCTTCTTTAGGCATCTATCTCACAAAGTAACAAACTGATGAGTTAGCAAAATGGTAACTCCTTTTATTCAAGGATTTAAAAGTGACCCTTGATGTTTCTTTGTAAGCAACACCAGTTTTAAACAGATGGTACTCAATATACCTTTAGATCATCTCTAGGAAAGGCTAAGTTGCAGTTCCTCTTTGGCTCAGTCCTGTAAGGCAACAGTCTTGAAGTAGACAAAGACTGGAATAATAGGAAAACCAGTATCTTTTGCAGAACCTAAAGAGTGCAAAACATAAATGCACTATACCAAAATTCTAAAAAATGCATTCCTCTATACTGAGAATAAACAAAGGAAGTACATCAGATTCTGTAAATACCAGAATGTTCAGAACAGACTCAAGGCAATCTGCTTCAAAGGTGGGAGGTGAATTTTCAGTGCAAGTAGTCTGGGATGGACAAGAGGGGCAGGTAGACATAATTCATTAACACATTGACTTCTTTTTACCTTTGTCATCAAGCAAAGTATGACACCATAACTCTTTTTCCACCTCAATAAATAACTTGTTTTCAGTATTCACAATGTTTTTCCCCCAACTCATCCTCCCGTGTGTTTGTGTCTCCATGCATTCGATTGCATGCATGCACACATGTGTATTATGTTTTGATTAGTCATACTGTCAAGTTAACAATGGTTATACAGTATAAAAAGATCAAATTAAATGTAATTAAAAGTTATTAAATTGGCTTCCCTAAAGGTGCCAGCATGTATACTCTTGGTTTTAAGGACCTGGCCACTTTTCTCAGATGTTATGTTTCCCTTATAGTGACTGCTGTTCTGTGTCAGGTTGTTAGATCATACCAGTGAGTTAAGGGTGTTAACATCTTGTATGTGTTTCTCTTTTCCACCTTGTTGTAAAACCATGCAGTTAACACATTTAAATAAGATGGAGTATAGGGGGTAAAGCAGCATACAATGTAGCACCCCTAAAAAAACATTGGTCTAACATTGTGCAGTTTAATGTTTCATGGGGACATGCTGTCAGCTGTTTGCATTTGACAAATTAGTGTTTAGCATTCTGCTCGTCAGTTGTTCAAAGAGGGAGACAATGAAGTACAGACAGGCACAGTGTAACACTATCAAACAGAGGGCAGCAGTGCACCAACAAACGCACATTATGTCACACGCAAGATTAACTCAAGAACAGTACTATTAGGTGAAAGAATTTTTCCATCCAGTGTATTCACACTGCATTGGGGCTCAGCCTGAAAAAGGTCAGTGTAGATCAGTGTTCCAACCTAGTTAACAGTTGATAATAAATAACGTTGTTTGCCTTTCGGCTTTTCCTGGTTAGGGGTCGCCAAAGTGGAACTCTGGTCCGCTAATGATTGGCAGTTGGTTTTTATGGTGTTGAGTTGCCAGCCCGATGCCCAACCTTCAATGAAGGCACGCCCATTCACTGCATGTATTTCGAGTGCCCACTTGACCACGGGGCGGACATGCAGACTCCACACAGAAGGCACTCCCAACCCACGCCAAGAATCGAACAGGAGAACCTCTTGCTGTGAGGCAACAATGCCACTGCTGCACCACCGCACAGCTAATCAACATATCACATTAGTTATAATATAGTACTGGTGTATTTTTTTTTAACTTTTTACATCTTTTTGTGGCCGCAATGCCAGCCAATCACCCACCTACTGCCCATTTTTTCCAGTTACTAGATGAGAGCAACCTGCAGAGTGGGCTTCATACCGACAGTCATGAGTGGAATTCCCTGGTACAACTGAATCTCCATCTCATGGCAGTGTCCTACACTCTCCCATGCTGTGGGAATGCTCATCCACATGTAGCCCATGACAACAACCATCATCAAGTTTGGAATTGCCATACCCATGTTCCACATACCTTCAGCCACTGGGATCATGAAAGTCTCTACATGCATAGTAGAAACCAGCCAATTGGGATCATCATCTCCTTTCCCCCAGGATGGGCAAACTGACATATGCTACTTACTTCTATCCTCCCAAGCCTGGCTTTTCCTTCATTTAAGCTGCTAATCAGACATGGATTATCTGAGTGAAGTTTTTAGCACTGTGTGTGTATAGTGCGAGTTTTATTCTACTGAGCGTTTATGATGTAGTTTGGTGTATAATTATTATTATTATCATCATCATTATTATTTTGAGCTTCTCTGGTAGTCTGACAGATCAGGTAGTATTAAGCAGATTTGCTGACACACTTTGATGGCGTACTTATTTTTTTTCTACAGGACAACTACACTACGCTCTCGGAGGGATCTGCGCAGAAGAACTCGCTTTGACAGGATAAACAACTTAATTACAGATTTCTATCTGGTAGTGAACATCAGCTCATTAAAGAGAGAGAGACAAAACCAGCATCAGGAAAATCACTAAAAAAACTGTAAATGAATGCATGGGATGGGAATGTCATGGGTGTAGTAAAACTGTTCACTGGATTTGGAAATAGGTCACTGGTTGTACTGTATGGGCTTAATAATGACAGAACAGAGCCCTTAGGGGTTGGGATATGGATGTGCATGTGTGACAGTACTACAGAGACAGACAGCTAGGGTTAAAAAATGAGAGGCAACCATTGCAATTATAGAAAGGTAAAGTGTAATGAGACTGCACCATTGATTACATAAAAACTGCCTCAGGCCTGCAGACAATAACTTGTTCCATCTTTGAACTGCTGTTTGCTCAATAGCTGCAGCAAACAATTACTGGTCAACAAATGACTGATTATGTGTGTGCCTGCTGTAGATATTTTGTATCTCCTTGGGGATGATATTTAAAGAATATTTCATTTCTTTCTTTGCAATTTAAAATACATGTGAGCGTGCAGATCCACAACTGTACAACCAGCTGTGTTAATACATTGGTATATTTCTGTTCACATGAAAGTATATCATGGTAGCCATTGTCCTAGTAAAATGTGTACTAGTATGTCTTTTAATAACAGAAGAGCATTGGCCTTCCATCAGATGTTGCACCCTTCCTCTGTTGTGTACACCATCCCATGTAAATTCTGTATCACCTTATACTATAAATTATAAATAATGCAGAAAGTGGTTAGGAAATGGAATCGGTTATAGTCAAATTAATAATGATCATAACTTTCAACATATGCTGGATACAGTGATGAGCAAGAGCAGGTAAACAGTGTGTCTCAAATATGCAGGAATTACATATTTAATATAACAATTTTATAATCATGCTGCACTGCACTGCACAGCACTCATTTGGAAAATTATGTTTTGGATCCAAACTCTCCCCAAATGAAAACTTGCAATTAACAGACTAATCTATTTTTTTTTCATTACTGTAGCCTACATGGAAACATAATTCTTCTCAGAAAATAATGAACATTTACTAATACTGGCAGACTTCAATTAAACAGGTGCAATCATATACATCTAAAGAGAGATCAAGTTCCTTCTCTTTTGCTGAGTTTATTTATTTATTTATAAATTTAGAAACAGGCAGTCACACTAGATCAGCGTTCTCTTTTGATATGTGAAATCAGATAAGTACATCTCAATCAGACACAACATACAAGGTAAGTACTGCAAACTGCTTTACTTTACAGAGTTGCCACAGCACATGATATAAGGGAAGCAATATTTCGTATAGAATAACACAAGGGAGGAGGTATTTCATCAGAATATGTTATCATTCCTGAAGGTATAAGTGACCTTATGCATGTTAACAGTGATAGCAGCATATCATGAAGTGTTATTGTGATAAAACACTTTCTATGGAGGAATGGAATTTATTTTTGTACCATGGCATATCTGAGAATATCAAGCTAGCTGTGGAATGGGTTTAGAAATGGTATTGCTCACTAAGGCACAACAGACTGTGCTTTGTCAAATATATCATCACATCTCAGCCTGTAGTGTGACACACATTTGATAATGAGTGCTTTACACATGCAGTTAGTACACCGTCTTTGTGTTGGTAGCATACTAAATGGCAATATAACAGTCCGAGTTAGGGATATGAACAATATATAAAATGTGTTCTTTAGACCTGGGTTGGATTCTGTTAAACTTCTTTTTAAATTTGAATCTAATAAATCATTTAACTAAACACTACTCCTGGGCCAGACTTGTAAAAAATGCAATTGTATCCTGTGGGGATACCAATTAACAAATGAATAATTACAGTTATAAATAGTAATATATTATTTGCATTTGTTTTTCTTGATTTAGAGAATATGTTAATTTCCATTGTGGCATAATATGTAAGAATGCGTAGAAAAAGAATTACGTTTACATACAAAATAGGCTTTTTGTTGTTGTTGTGTCTTTTGGCTTTTCCCAGTTAGGGGTCGCCACAGCGGAACTCCAATCCGCTAATGATTGGCAGTTGATTTTTACGTGTCGAGTTTCCAGCCCTGATGCACAACCTTCAATGAAGGTACGCCCATTCACGCATGTCTCCAGGCAGAAGAGAAAACGCTCTAGCTGAAAGTCGAACCGGTCAGTGTCTTACTGTGAGGTGACAACGCTACCACAGCAACACCACCGCAGATTTCAATAGCTTATCTATAGCCACTAAATCTGTTAACAATTAGGTCATAGATGTAAGGCTGCTGTGCCCACATGAAAGACAGAGCCATGGATACACATATTTCTAAACCAGCGGACTGTGGAGGAGCATGTCAACAATTATTTTAGTTGAGGGGGAAAAATGTCTACAAAATACTCAGGAACCATCTCCTGCCAGGAGATGGACAATATAGACTTTGAGAAACATAACCTTATGATAGAGAATATTCAGGAAGTCAAAGCTTGCTGACTGGAGAAACACCCTTGCAGCTTCCAAAGTGTGATTAAAAATAGTTTCTATAATTTACCATATAATTTTGTCTGTAACTGCAATCATATGAGCAGGATATTTTTAACAAAATGTCTTTTTTAATGTACACGTGTGTGCAAGAATATAAGAGTTTCATTTATACTAATGCTGTTCATATCTGTTGGTGGAATATAAATTGGCAACTTAATGGAGTAGTGAAGGCTACTGAAATGCCTTCTTTTGATTATTATACGAAGTTTATGTATTTTGCTATTCAATATTTACTTATGTTGGAAATAGGATCAGTCTGTTGATAATAACGTCATTATTGACATTAGCAGCTTACCTTGCTATGAAAACTTAAGGTCAATAACTCTATGAAATGAGGGCTACAGGGCATTGATAGTCATTTGGGGGATATTGGTTAGTGGTGCAACATGGGGAGTAAACAGAGTTGGACTGAAACATGTCTATGAAGATATTTGGGCATACCCACTCAATTGTTGTGGAGGTCCCTGGTAGGTAACCTGTGCTCAGCTTTGAGTGTAGTAATTACAGTGGGTATTCAACTGTGTTTTAAGGATTAGTATTTCTCCTATTTTACTTCTATTTGAGCTACTAGTTACCCCAATATAATACGCTCATGAATCAAAACAGATTGAATATATCTCCCACATCACCCTATTTCTTTTGGAACCTGGAATATTACGGGGCTATCATCTGTGTTGAAAGCCAAAGTTACAGTGAGTTGGCTGCTAAGGCACTAAGCCCAAATTATATTTTTGCAAAAAACTAATTAAAAGATAAGAATGAGCAACTGTCACAAAAAGTGCAATGGCCCCTCTAGGAGCATCACACCCTTGTTGATCTGGAAGATGGACAACACTACCACTAGGGAATAAAGGGCTTGAGTCCAGTAAGGGTGGCTTAATGGTAAGCAAAACATAACAGGAAAAAAAATGTATAGAACAAATAAAATAATGCCCAGTATGAAATATACGCTGATGAAGCTGACTGAGTACAGCTGGTTTCTGTTCCTTTATTCTGCCTTTCTGTTGCTCAATATGCTATACTCACCAAGTATCTGCTGTTCTTGGGTAAAAACTGAATACATCACACCCTTAATACAAGTAAGGGTTAATGGTTTAAACAGACGTTAATGAACTATAATTTCAAGTATAATGAACTGACAAGATTGACAAAAGTATTTGGGCGACTGAAGTACTGTGCTGTATGGACTGGGGTGAAGCACTAATGTTGGCAGTTTGAAGGCTTTCACATGGCAAGCCTAGTTTAATGTTTTTATCTGAAATTCTACTCCTGAAACAAGAAGCTGTTTCAAGAATGATTGTATTAGCTTTTTGCCCTTCCTCATGAACAATCTCTGATACTCTGCTTACATTTATAATGCATTCATGAACTGACTGCAGAAGTGCACTACCTGCACAACTGCTGCTGAATGTTAATGATTTACATTGTGCCATGACTTTATCTTTTTCGTTAACTTTGGGTGTGAAAATATTGCAATTCAGAATAAAAGCTCCTTTAAAAAAAGGCCTCAGGATTCTATACCAGATTCTTCACAAATGGGGACATAACTGCACTACATGTAAAAGCAGAATTATGGTCACTCATTTACTGATAGCA
Organism: Protopterus annectens; assembly: GCF_019279795.1. Lineage (NCBI taxonomy): Eukaryota > Metazoa > Chordata > Ceratodontiformes > Protopteridae > Protopterus > Protopterus annectens. The sequence continues at coordinate 1,229,949,498 of NC_056745.1, forward strand.
ATAAAAGCAAACCAAAGCCAACAGTTCAACATTATCCCTGATAAAAGAGAAAGAGAGAGGGAGAGAGAAAAAAAAAAAACAGAAGAATGCAGAAAACAGAAAAGGTTACTCACTGTGGTTACATGTATTAAACTGCAATAATAATGTTACCATAGTGCTAATGTAAACTAAAGGAAAATCTTAGTGTAACAGTTGTTATGACAGCCTGTAGAAAAATGAAGTACATAAATTCAATTTCTTGTGCAGTTTATCATGTTAACGTACTTCACTCTGAACACTTAAGTAAAGAGCGGTTTTGTTCCAGACATGCCTTATTGCACTAAAACAGCTTACTAAATAACCACGCCTTCAAAAGTCACCCATACGTTTCAAGCAGCTCTCACAGACTACAGCTTTGTTTTAGCTGTCAAGTATATACAAGGGTATATGTAGGCAGTGAATAATGTTTGCAGAACCCAGTAATGAGCCACATATTTATGAAAGGTTTACAAATGCTTTACTACACATAACTGACTATTCTGTAAGAGATCTCCAGATAATCTATGTTAGTAACTCATAACTCTATATTTGATTTCCAGGAGCTGAAAACAGCAACAAAAAGTTATGTTATACTGCAGATGTAAATTTTATATTCTGACTGGTAAACAAGATTATCCTATAAATATCTAAAGTCGGATATTGTATTACATTGTCTCAAAAGTCTCATATTTATGCATACTTTGTCTGACAGCATGACGAAGCAACAGCCAGCAGCTTTTGCAAATTAAAAACCCTCACACAAAGCATGCATTCTGTGGCTGGCAGCCTTATCTTAGTGACAGCATTCTGTTCTTTGCTTGCTGAGAATGCAAGAGGTTGCACCCCCCCACACACTTTTTTTTTGTCTTAAACAGAGTTCTGAATGTTATTTACATAAAAACTGTGAATAATGTGTTACAATATTTTATTTATTTCTTTGCTAAGTGGGAGGTAGGTTAGTCCAGTGGACTTTTTTTAGCCACAACACAATCCAAAGAGGCACTACAAAGTTGAGTGCAGGCAGATTAGGTAGCTTCCTTTAAAATGTTTTTATGCATAGATTTAGATAGTTTAGTATTTTTACTTATTTATTCATTTATACTTTGATTACTGGGTATGCGGATGAGTCTGAGGGCCCTTCAGTAAAGATCTTGGTGCAATTGCAGAGTAATACAAAATGTAAATTACAGCACTTTGTTATGTTAATACAGTTTTTAAAAGAATTGACATATGAAAGTTTGGTTAAAGAATATGGCAGACAAAATAAAAATTGCAGATTGATATGTTAGTAATTGTCGCTGTGAGGAACAATAAATTATGCATGTGCTTTGCATATTAAAGATAACAAATGAAGAAAATAACTGTAAAATAATATACCTTTCTGTACGTAATATATCTTGTGGCATAATTTTACTATACTTAACACACTTAACCTGCTTTGAGAATTAGTTATATCAGCTATGTGACTTTCAGAATAATGTGTTTCCACTGTGGGACACATACCCCATTCAGTCAGATCAGTAAGCACTGCTGTCCATTAATTCCTTTTGTAAGGAGGGGTGGTCCTCCCCTTAACACTTCTCAAACAATGGTAACAGAAAATGCAGTACTCTGATAATCTTATGTGAAGTGAACTTTATATCTTTCCTATTTCAGTTTCAGGGGAATATGTATAGTAAAGCAGCACCTACAATTTGGAGATGGTCAACTTCTTGAGAACCAAACCCACTTTGGGGGAAGACCGAGCAAGACTGAAAAATACTGTGCACATAAAAGATTTACTATATAGTAAATACAGTCCAACAATAATGATTGCAACAGTGAAGTGACCATGCAGCAAGCACGAGCTGTCAACCATAAAAAAAATTTAATGCATAATAGAACAGCGCTTTCCCAGATGCTTGTTCACACCATCAAACATTAACAAATACATGACAGACCTTTAAATAGAAGTGTTCCACCAATCAACAAACAGGAATGTCTTAAAGGAAAAATATATACCATTTAGTAAACTAATCATTATAGTAAACTAATCATAAACATAAAAGACCACAAAACATATACGCAGTTAAAACATCTAAAAGTGTATGTGGAGGTACTAAAATACTGCAATTAAAACCATATATACAAGAAAACCATTAAACTATTAAAATAATGTCATATTATCATTAATCTAATACACCAAGTACCCACAGATGGGTCTGATGCATACCTGCTTAACAGAGAGTCTCCTAGCTTTCAGCACTGGTTTCAATGAGGCTCTTCCATTGAGCCCTCTACCTCTGTCTGTCCTCAATCGTACAGTCCACTTAAGTTCTCTGTTTTCAGTATAGTTTTTCACATCGCCTCGTCATAAACTGGAAGAGATGGTGTCGATCACCATGAACTTAAACTGATGCTCATTCCCACAGGCAATATTATGTTTGGACAGGGCACTATGATGGCATTGAATACTAATACTGTACATATCTTCTCTGATTCTATCCCTAAGGCCCTGTCCGGCTTTTCTGCATAGAATGATTGACATATAATGCAGACAGCAAGATATACCTTATGTTGTGTGGCACAGGTAGCATATACAAGGAACTTAAACATATGGCTGGTATCAGGATGCACAAACTCACTAGAATTATCCAAGATTGTACAGAAATTGCAGGCACCACATGATCATGTACCATGTTCCGTCTGTAATTGCCCCTCAATATCATCCTTGGGATAGCGTAGTAACTTCTTTAGGTTACATTTGTTCTTAAACCTGAATCTTGATGCTTCCCCCATTAACTCCTTTACCAATGGATCTGCTGTCAAGACCCTCCAGTTCTTCTTAATAATGTCCATAATGATAGTGCTATCACTTGCATAAAACAGAGGTACCTTCACCTCTCTAGCTGGCTCATACGGAGTCATACTATTGGTCATATCTCCACTCGCTGAGTAATAAGATTTCATCCTATTTTGCCTAAGACTGTCGAGGCCCTGAAAACTCCAAGCAATGTCCATGTGGTTATACCCTCTGTCTATGAATTTATTCCTGAGATCCAATAGTTCCTTATTAAATGTGTCATCAGTGGCATTAAGTCTAGATGCCCTCATCCCTTATCCCATAATGACGTTATTGAAGACATATCTGGGATGCATACTGCCTCTATGCAACAGGGTATTTCTATAGCAATTCTTCCTGTATAGCCCAGTATTAATGAGACCATTGTCTAGTCTCTCAACATAAACATCCAAATATACTCAATCCTACTGTTGGAGCTTGCCATGGTGAATTTCAGATATTCAGTCATACTGTTCAATTATTCAGCAAACATCACCAACTCTTCTAAGCTACCGACCCAGATCAGGAAGAGGTTGCCAACAAAATGGCAGCAAAATTGAACCATTCTCATCAATTATTCCATGGGGAACAATATCTCCTCTTCCCAGACTGCCAAGAACATGTTGGAGTAGCTATTGGCACATGGAGTGCTATTGGCACATGGAGTGCACATGGCTATGCCATCGCTCTGTAGGTAAATGCATTTGTCAAACATGAACACATTATTCTCCAAGATCACTTCCAAGAACAGGCAAATCAAATCTATCTGTCTGCCACCATATTCACTGTGTCTCGCAAGATAACACTTTATAGACTCTACCCCAACAGTATTAGGTATAATAGGAAAAAGGGATTGGACATCCAGGGTCACAAAATATATTTGGTTGTCAACTGAAAGTGTATTCGTAAAATCGTACAAGTCTATCAAAAACTGTTTGGTATCTCTCAAGACAAATGGGTTAGCATCTAATACTGGACGCAAGAACTTCTGCACATATAATGAGAAGGGTTCCAGGAAAAAACAGTCTAAATCCACCATTCAATAAATAGTTTAATAGCTCAGGACATAAACAGCATAAATAGCAGAAGAAAGCTTTCGTGTAAAAGACTCTTCTTCAGTGTTTAATAAAATTGTCCTACCATAGCACAAGCATATATACAACAACACAGCCAATCAAAGTACAAACTTAATAATAGCAGCAATTACATCCTTAAAGTGCCCCACATCTTATAAAAGTTATCTTAAAACTGAGCCTCATCGAGGCTTATATTCTGTCATGTCTATCTTTTAAAATAGGTTTTATACTATTATTCACATTCAAACCTGGCATATGGTCAGCTCTAAAAAAATTAATCCATTTATATTTGGCCAATACAGTTTTATTTATTAAATCACCCCCATTTTTATTTTTAAACACAACTTGCAAAATCCTAAACTGAAATTTATGCTCAGCACCTGTAGTTGCTATATGCTTAGCCAAAGCATTTGTATGGACATTTCTACGAATGTCAGAACAATGTGCACTTATTCTCTCTTTTAGTTTTTATTTTACCAATATAAAAACATTGGCAGCATACACAGTTAGCAAAATAAATTCCATTTTCTGTGTTACATGTTCCAAAAGCTCTAAATTCATATAGCTTTTGACTAATTGGGTGTATAAAGCTTATGTCCATATTAATATCTGCTTAGTGTGTGCAGTTATAATATTGTTTAGTGCCGAATTTATTAATTTTTTTCTAGCACATTATCTCTCCTTATAGTATAAATGTTGCTTTAAATTCTTTTCTCTTTTAAAAACAAAATGTGGTGTCTCACTTACTAGATCAACCACTTCTTGACTGGATGTAAGTATAGTCCAGTTCTTTTTAATTATTTGCTTAACAAGACCTGTGTGTTAATTATATTTCATCATATAGTTCAATGTATCCATAGTTCTATTTGATTTGGCTCTCTCCACCTCAACGTTATCAGCCTTACCACTCAAATATGGTCTGGCTGTATCATTCCTTAACCCAGTGACTACTCCCTTCATTTATTATACAATAACTTCATTATAACTCCTTTCCATAAAAGAGTCGGCCATCTCATTCATTTCCAGCTCAAAAGTTACATCTTTTGTACTAAGTCTGCTAGCTCGCATACGCTGTCCCTTTACTACCCCCTTAAAAATATGATTAGGGTGTAAGCTTTGTGGGTGTACATACTTACTAACTTGTACAGCTTTACTATGAATTTTGGAATTAAAGCACACATCATCTCTAGAAATGACTATATCCAAAAAATTTATTTCATCCAAAGATGAGTTCACCTCAAATCTCAAAAAGTGTGCAAAAATTCTACAAATGCATTAAGTTCTTCTTACTGCCATTCCATAACAGGAAGACATCATCCACAAATCTTTTAAAGAACACTAGATGTTTAGTTTTATAACACATCGCTACTTCTGAGAATATGTATTGTTCTTCCCATCTAGCTAGAACTATTTTAGCAAAGGTGTGCCCATAGCCACACCAAACATTGATGGTAACAGTCATCATTAAACATAAATATGTTATTATTCAAGACAAAGTCCAACAAAGAACATAGTAGGGTCACTTTCATTGCATCATATACCTTATGTACTGTTAAATATTTCCGTATTTATTCAATTACATACTCATTAGGAATAACGGTAAAAATTGACCTAATGTCCATACTTACTAAAAATGTGTCAGAGCTTACATTTATTAGAGACCACTCATTTAACATCTGTAAAAAATCACGAGTATCTTTAAAGTAACTATGGCAGTATTCCAAAGCAGGGACTAGCTGTCTATCCACATGTTTAGAAATTGCTGCTGAAGCCCATTTGTTTCCTGACACAATAGGTCGCACACGTGATTTTACGAATACACTTTCAGTTGACAATCCAATATATTTTGTGACCCCGGATGTCCAATCCCTTTTTACTATTATACCTAATACTGTTGGGGTAGAGTCTATAAAATGTTATCTTGCTAGACACAGTGACTATGGTGACAGACAGATTTGATCTGCCTGTTCTTGGAGATGATCTTGGAGACTAATGTGTTCATGTTTGACAAATGCATTTACCTACAGAGAGATGGCGTAGCAATGGTCAGTCCATGTGCCAATAGCTATGTCAACATGCTCTTGGCAGTCTGGGAAGAGGAGATATTGTTCCTCATGGAATAATTGAAGAGAATGGTTCCATTTTACCGTCATTTTGTTGGTGACCTCTTCCTGATCTGGGTTAGTAGCTTAGAAGAGTTGGTGATGTCTGTTGAACAATTGTACAGTATGACTAAATATCTGAAATTCACCATGGCAAGCTCCAACAGTAGGACTGAGAATTTGGATGTCTATGTTGAGAGACTAGACAACAGTCTCATTATACTGGGGTATACAGGAAAAATTGCTATACAAATACCCTATTGCATAGAGGCAGTATGCATCCCAGATATGTCTACAATAACATCATTAGGGGACAAGGGATGAGGGCATCTAGACTTAATGCCACAGATGACAGATTTAATACGGAACTATTGGATCTCAGGAATAAATTCATAGACAGAGGGTATAACCACATGGAAATTGATAGGGCGTTTGAGGACCTGGACAATCTTAGGCAAAATATGGCGAAACCTTATTACTCAGTGGGTGGAGATATGACCAATAATATGACTTTGTGTGAGCCAGCTAGAGAGGTGAAGGTACCTCTATTTTATAAAAGTGATAGTACTATCATTATGGACATCATTAAGAAGAACTGGAGGGTCTTGACAGCAGATCCATTGGTAAAGGTGATAGTGGGAGAAGGACTAAGATTCAGGCTTAAGAACAAATGTAACCTAAAGAAGTTACTATGCTATCCCAAGGATGAGATTGAGGGTCAATTACAGATGGAACATGGTGCACAACCATGTGGTCACTGCAATTTCTCTACAATCTTGAATAATTCTAGTGAGTTTGTGCATCCGGATACCAGCTATATGTTTAAGTTCCCTGTATATGCTACCTGTGCCACACAACGTGTGGTATATCTTCCTGTCTGCATCATATGTCAATCATTCTATGCAGGAATGCTGGACATGACCCTTAGGGATAGAATCAGAGAAAATATGTATAGTATTAGTATTCAATCCCATCATAGTGCCCTGTCCAAACATAATATTGACTGTGGGAATGAGCATCAGTTTAAGTTCATGGTGATCAACACTATCTCTTCCAGTTTATGATGAGGCGATGTGAAAAACTATACTGAAAACAGAGAACTTAAGTGGACTGTAAGACTGCGGGCAGACAGAGGTAGTGGGTTCAATGGAAGAGCCTCATTGAAACCAGTGCTGAAAGCTAGGAGACTCTGTTAAGTAGGTATGCATCACATCCATTTGTGGGTATTTGCTGGATTAGTTTAGTAATAATATGACATTATTTAATAGTTTAATGTGTCTTCTTGTATATATGGTTTTAATTGCAGAGTTGTAGTACATGCACATACACCTTTAGGTGTTTTAACTGCTTATATGTGTTTTGTGGTCATTTATGTTTATAATGATTAGTTTACTAAATGGTATATATTTTTCCTTTAAGACATTCCTGTTTTTTGATTGGTGAAACACTTCTATTTAAAGGTCTGTGAATTATTTGTTAATGTTCGATGGTCTGAAGAAGCATCTGTGAAAGCGCTCACCACTCTTCTGTTGTGCGTTAAAATTTTTTTATGGTTCACAGCTCGTGCTTGCTGTGTGGTCACTTCACTGTTGCAGTAATTATTGTTGGACAGTATTAATTATTTTCTGTTATGCTGAAGCATTTATTCTGCAGGGTGTTCTCTCGTTTGTTTTATTCATATTTTACTATATACTACCATTTTGTGTGGATCAGGTTAAATACATAAAGACAACAGTCTATGGATATGTCTATACGATTTAAACCAATGGTTAAAGAATAACATCCTGGCCAAATTTCTACCAGCAGTACAGATGCCACCTTTAGTCTCCTGTGAATATAGGCTATTACCCTAACAGGGCTAAACTGGTCAACAAAAGCAAGTAAAATGCTAAAATCATTATTTCAAGTGCTCATATAACAATGCAGTACATGTTTTTTTCAGTCTGGAGAGGCCCAAAAAGTACTGTTCTTGCTTTATTCTACTCTGCCTTTACTATAAACTGGATGAGGTTTTAAATGCATCAGGCTCATCTGCCAGATGCTGAACTCCCTGATTGTTTTTCCTGTTAGAAGTAACAAAGTTAAGGGTTTTACAGTAAGTCACTGCATTTAAGCTTTTCCCTTTTCTCCACAGTTGTGACTATAGATATGGTATCTGTAGAGCTGAAGCTTCACCTGGTAAGTTTTGTTCAAATCTAAACATGTTCTGAAAATCTGGACAGTTTAATTGTATGATGAGCCTGACCATTAATGGTGAACCCGAAATCACTGCTGTTATGCAGACCCCAGTGCATGTTATTTCTGCTTGTTAAACAGGTAAGTGGATTCAGTGATATGAAATCTTTACAGCTAGAGTAGAGACGAGTAAATTAACAAATCAAAGAAGGCGATCAATAAAAGTGCAAAAACAAACATCGGATCTGTTAGTATATAACAAGAAAAAATAGGTACAAAGCAACAGACGGCAACCACACCACTTCATGCTGCAGAAAAAGCACAGCATTCACAACTTGTTCAATATTCATGGCTGGTTAACATTTTCCTGTTAACTTAGATAGAAGTCATTTTAGAAGCTGGCTGAACATAACGAAGCTCATGAAACTGTGAAAAACATAGCACATCGAAACAACCATAACAATATGAAATAATAACATTAATCTCTTCCTCAGAGATACCTTACTAAAGATACAAGGCCTAAACAACATGTCCTACATGGACTGACTCAAAGCCCTTTCACTACAGACCACTAAGAGGTGACCTGTGTCTGGAACGCAAGGCATCCACCAACCCATTACTGATGGATTTACTGTAAAAATATTGTATCAGAAATACTCAGGCTAGGTAACTAAACATCTAC